>NW_025534290.1:87500-230389 GCF_020615455.1 Coregonus clupeaformis
AGCTAGGGTAAGGAGACAGGCTAGGAGCTAGGGGACATAGGAGCTAGGGTAAGGAGACGGACTAGGAGCTAGGGGACATAGGATCTAGGGTAAGGAGACGGGCTAGGAGCTAGGGGACATAGGAGCTAGGGTAAGGAGACGGACTAGGAGCTAGGGGACATAGGATCTAGGGTAAGGAGACGGGCTAGGAGCTAGGGGACATAGAAGGCATAGGCTAGGAGCTAGGGGACATTGAAGGCTAGGAGCTAGGGTAAGGAGACATAGGCAAGGAGCTAGGGGACATAGAAAGCTACGGTAAGGAGGCATAGGCTAGGAGCTAGGGGACATAGAAGGCTAGGAGCTAGGGTAAGGATTCATAGGCAAGGAACTAGGGGACATAGAAGGCTAGGAGCAAGGGTAAGGAGACATAGGCTAGGAGCTAGGGGACATAGAAGGCTAGGAGCTAGGGTAAGGATACTGTCACGATCGTCGGATATAGAGGACCAAGGCGCAGCGTGGAAGGTGAACATACTTATTTATTAAATGATACACGAACAAAACAACAAATCGATACGTGACGTCCACAGGTGCAAAACACAAACCAACACGGAACAAGATCCCACAAACACTGTGGGAAAACCAACTGACTAAATATGGTTCCCAATCAGAGACAACCAGCAACAGCTGATACTCGTTGCCTCTGATTGAGAACCACTCTGGCCAACATAGATATACAAAAACTAGACTAGACACAACGAGCACAAAACATAAACTCTACACACCCTGGCTCAACTTAAAAGAGTCCCTAGAGCCAGGGCGTGACAGATACAGGCAGACAGACTGTACACTGTGTTCTAGTACTACTCCTCCAACAGTCCTCCCATCACAGGGCTGGGCTGGGGAAAACCACACAATGTGGGCTGCTGCCATCCATTGTCTCAGAGGTGAGAAGAACAAGGTTAGAGAGGCGTTTTACTGCCTTGCTTGCTGTTATCAAACGGATTCTAAGGTTGTCGGCCCTGTGTGTATAATCATGTGTAAAAGTAAGTTGCTTAGGCCTACACATACACCTTTTATATCTCCATAGTTACATTAGTTTTATACACCTTTTATATCGCCATAGTTACATAAGCTTTATATACGTTTTGAAATCTCCATATTTACATAAGCTTTATATACGTTTTATATCTCCATAGTTACATAAGCTTTATATACGTTTTGAAAGCTCCATATTTACATAAGCTTTATATACATGTTTATTCTCCAAATTACTTGTCACGCCCTGGCTCTGGGGACTCTAATATGTTGAGCCAGGGTGTGTAAAGTCTATGTGTTTTGTTCTAGGTTTCACATTCTGGTATTGTGGTTCTATGTTGGCCAGTGTGGTTCTCAATCAGAGGCAACGTGATTCAGCTGTTGCTTGTTGTCTCTGATTGAGAACCATATTTTAGCAGCCTGTTTCCCCACAGAGTTTGTGGGATCTTGTTTCTAGTCTGTTGTGTTAGACCGTGAACTGTCACGTTTTCGTTTTGTTGTTTTTGATCGTGTCTCTAATAAAGAGTATGTTTGCCTGCAACGCTGCGCCTTGGTCCTCATCTCTGTTCGACGATCGTGACAGAAGATCCCACCAGAACTGGACCAAGCAGCGGGTCGAGGAGCCATCGCCAGGGAAATCCCTAGCGGATATCCAGCGCCTCCTCGACTGGGTCAAGCCGGGTGAGGAAGAGAGGGGCTTGACGTGGAGGCAGAAGGGCGAAAGGCTGGCGAGAAGCATGGAGACCTGGTCCACGGGTAGGAGTGAAGCCCATACATTTTTTAGGGGGGCTAACGCCGTGGGACGACGGGGCAGCAGGAGGCCGCCAGGTTACGGGAGTCACTGGTCACCAGGGAGAAGGAGGATGTAGAGGCACGGCGAGAGGTACTGGCGTGTGTTGCCAGTCCGGTCCGGCCTGTTCCTGATCCCCACGTAGGGCCAGTGGTGTGTGTTCCCAGTACGGTCCGGCCTGTTCCTGCCACTCGCACCAAGTCTACGGTGCGCGGTCGCCAGCTCGGCCCGGCCTGTTCCTGCTCCCCGCACCAAGTCTGTGGTGCGCGTCGCCAGCCCAGTCCGGCCCATTCCTGCTCCCCGCACCCAAGTCAGTGGTGCGTTTGCGTTCAGCCCTGTCCGGCCCGTTTCCTGCTCACCGCACCAAGTCAGTGGTGCGGTCGTCAGCCCGGTCCGGCCCATTCCTGCTCCCGCACCAAGTCAGTGGTGCGTTTCGTCAGCCCAGCTCGGCCCGTTCCTGCTCCCCGCACCAAGTCAGTGGTGCGCTTCGCACAGCCCGCACGCGCCCGTTCCTGCTCCCCGCACCAAGTCAGTGGTGCGTACCGTCAGCCCGGTCCGGCCCGGGCTCCTGCTCCCCACACCAAGCCAGTGGTGTGCGTCGTCAGTCGGCACGGCCCGTGCCTGTTCCACCGGTGGCTGGTCCGGCACCGGTCAGATGCTTCACGCCGAGCTAGAGCAATCCGCTCCACCAGTGTGCAGTCCAGCTCCGGCCAGCGGGCCAGACCGGACCAGGGGTACTTTGGGGGTTGGAGAGGAGCGGGGATCAGGCCCGGAGCCGGATCCGCCGCCCAAGCGGAGTGCCCACCCGGTCCCTCCCCTGTAGTAGTTTGGTGGGCGCGGTCGGAGTCCGCGCCTTTAGGGGGGTACTGTCACGCCCTGGCTCTGGGGGACTCTAATATGTTGAGCCAGGGTGTGTAAAGTCTATGTGTTTTGTTCTAGGTTTCACATTCTAGTATTGTTGTTCTATGTTGGCCAGTGTGGTTCTCAATCAGAGGCAACGTGATTCAGCTGTTGCTTGTTGTCTCTGATTGAGAACCATACTTTAGCAGTCTGTTTCCCACAGAGTTTGTGGGATCTTGTTTCTAGTCTGTTGTGTTAGACCGTGAACTGTCACGTTTTCGTTTTGTTGTTTTTGATCGTGTCTCTAATAAAGAGTATGTTTGCCTGCAACGCTGCGCCTTGGTCCTCATCTCTGTTCGACGATCGTGACATTACTACACACTTTCCCACTCGAGGTGCTGTGTTCCCCCTCCCCCTACGTAATCTCCCCCCACCACCTCCCCTCTCCTCCCGAATAATAAGACCTATAATTGTACCCACTACCCCCGGGGCGACAGGTGAGCAGAACACTGAGCATCCTAACAGGTTCAATCATGACATACCCTGACTGCTGTGCCAAGAGACAATCTCTCTTTATCTCACCGTTTCTCTCTCCATTCTCCCACTATCATTCTCTCTTTATCTCTTACTTTCTCTCTCTCCCTTTCCTTTCTCTCTATCTCTCACTCTCTTCTGTCTCGCACGCTCTCTCCCTTTCTCTCTGCTCCCCTGTCTCTCTCACCCCTCTTCCTCTCTCCAACAATCCATCAATCAATCTTAAATGTGTATCAAAAGTTTAGGCACACGGCTCGCGGGTGGGAGGCCTCGAGCTGTGCAATGCGCACAAGGGGGTCGGCGAGGACAACACTTCAAAGAAACCTATCTTTGATATGTGCATTTAAACGATTCGTTCCCTTCGACGCTTCATGCAAATGTAGTTATGCTTCATTTGATGACTTTCGCTGTGATGAACAACAACAAGAACATCCAACCGCTTTGCTCCGGGTAAAGAAATGCAACCGGGCCACTTATTTTTTTTGCACACAGCTGCAGGCAACGTGAATGCGCTGGCTGCAAACCGTGGGAGCGCGAAAGGAGAGATCTCTCCCCACTGTGGGTGGAATCGAAGAAGGAATTTGTCCCGAAGGGTATCTCCTCTATTCTGTGTATTTTATTTTATTAATTTGGGACGATAAAATCTGTTGGAATCGGTCAGCAAAAAGTGTAAAAGAGATCATCAGGGGGCATCTTGATAGGGTTACATAAATTCAAGTGTGGCTTGCATTGAATCACTTTCTGTGCCATGGAGGCCGGTTCAAACCAGGCATCTGTTATTACATTGGAGTTAAATCAACAATCAATCATGAACTGTCATGTTCATCACCTACACACACGGGCACACCAAATGGTACACACACACACACACACACACACACACACACACACACACACACACACACACCAAAGATGCAGAATAATGATTTTCCCTCAATGAGAACCGCCCTAATGGACCATTATGTAAAAGTCATAGAAAAACACTTGTGGATACGTCCCAAATAGCACCATATTCCCTACATAGTGCACTGCTTTTCCCCAGAGCCCTGTGGGCTGTCATGTGTGCAGTGCCACGCCCTTAGTCACGTGACAGTCACATTAATACACAGTTCACCTCCCTGTTCCTTCAGCTCCACCCAAAAGATCATGGAACATTGGCCTGGGGCTGGGGGGGTTCGGCTACCAGTGGCCAATTGCGCTTTACCGGGGCGTGGAGAGCGAGCCAGTCCCGCTATATATATATCCATCACTTATTGCGCAGGATATTAACACTTGAAGCGCGGTGACAGAAGCCGCGGTCACAGGCTCGCTCAGCGTCTTCAGACTCTCGCAACCTCAGCAGCAGCAGCAGCGGTAGAGGACAGAAGACCGAAAGATAGGAAGTGTCTTTCTCTCGGTAGTCATTGTTGTAGTCGTGATCCATGAGTCTGTCCGGGAAGCAGCGGTTCTCCGCTAACTCTTTCTCCGGGTTCGGGAGCCGGAAGATGGCCTTGTCCTCCTCCGGGGGGTCGTCAATACGCTCCAGTTTCGGGGGCAGAATGGGGATAGGGGCCGGGGGCGGAGGCGCTAGTCTCGGCTTCGGGAACGGCTTTGGAGCCGGTGGAGGTAGTGGAGGAGGAGGGTTCAGGATGTCATCCTCCAGCCACATGGCCGGTCTGGGGAGTGGGATGAGCTCCGGTGGCGGCGGCAGTGGGATGAGCTCCGGTGGCGGTGGTGGCGGCGAAGGAGGAGGTTTCGGATTCGGTGGAGGTGTTGGGGACAAGTCCCTCGGGTTCGCCGGTAACGAGAAGCAGCACATGCACAACCTGAACGACCGCCTGGCAACCTACATGGAGAAGGTTCGCCAGCTGGAGGCCACCAACCACCAGCTGGAGGAGAAGCTGAAGACTTTCACCTTCAACAAGGTCGAGGCGCACGACCTGACCATCTACAACGCAACACTCAAACCACTCAAGGAGCAGGTAGGCTTTAAAACTATCTCTCTCCGTCTCTCTCTCCCTCTCTCTTAGCGCTTGCCATTTGTACAAGTTGTGCGTAAAAAGCGCACAAGAACTAGCCCACTGGGCACACACTGGTTCAATCAACTTTGTTTCCACGTCATTTCAATGAAATTACGTTGAACCAACGTGGGACAGACGTTGAATTGACATACAGTATGTGCCCACTGCGAAATGTTTTGGGATGTTTTTTCCCAAAAATAATATCCAGTATTGTAGATGATCTTATCTATATTTGATATAGTCATATATGTTTGAGTACATTATGGGTACGTTATTGAGTACATTATGATATAGTCATATATGTTTGAGTACATTATGGGTATGTTATTGAGTACATTATGATATAGTCATATATGTTTGAGTACATTATGGGTACGTTATTGAGTAACAAAATGTCCCCAGTTGGTCAAATGTTTGTTCGTTTACTATTCTTGTGGGGACTTCTGGTCCCCACAAGAATAGTTAAACATGTGCATACACACAAACACACACACACACACACACACACACACACACTGTGGCTGACTCCTGTCTCTGTCTGCAGCTCATGGGTTTCCTGATACAGAACACTCAGATTGCTGTGGAGATAGACAATGCCAAGCTGACTGCTGACGACTTCAGAGTCAAGTAGGATGGATGGATGGATAGTTATGGATGTATGAATGGATGAATGGATGAATTAATTAATTAATTAATGTATCTTTACACACCACTCCCACACAGTTGTAACCTATAGAATGAATCAAAAATAAATACACTATGTCTCAATGAAGTAGATACCAATAAAGGAAATAATTCAATCAGCTGTATCCTATAGATGGTCCAGTCAACTCTATTCATGACTTCATACTGATCTTCTCCTATAGCCCCAGTCTATTGGACAATTTGTCGTCAGGAAATGGCAAATACGTGAATTAGAAGACACAGCTGTTAGCCTGGAACCAGTGTGTTTGTGCTAACGTTCCACTCCTTTTTACTACGTGTCACATTCCAAACATGGAGTGGCAAGGAGTGGAACGATAGCACAAACAGACAGTTAACCCAGGCTAACAGCTGTGCTTGGGAGATTAAATGCTCACTGTTATCATAGGCTACTTCTATAGGGACTTTGCTTGTAGTTGTAACCCAGCTGATTTCTTAATTATCTATCACTCTCAGATTACAAAACATACACTATATATACAAACGTATGTGGACACCCCTTAATATTAGTGGATTAGGCTATTTCAGCCACACTTGTTGCTGACAGGTGTATAAAATCGAGCACACAGCCATGCAATCTCCATAGACAAACATTGGCAATAGAATGGCCTTACTGAAGAGCTCAGTGACTTTCAACGTGGCACTGTCATAGGATGCCATCTTTCCAACATCTCAGTTCGTCAAATTTCTACCCTTCTAGTGCTGCCCCGGTCAACTGTAAGTGCTGTTGTGAAGTGGGAAACGTCTAGAAGCAACAACGGCTCGGCCGCGAAGTGGTAGGCCACACAAGCTCACAGAACAGGACCGCCAAGTGCTGAAGCGCGTAGCATGTAAAAATCGTCTGTCCTCGGTTTGCAACACTCACTACTGAGTTCCAAGCTGCCTCCGGAAGCAACGTCAGCACAATAACTGTTCGTCAGCAGCTTCATGAAATGGGTTTGCATGGCCGAGCAGCCGCACACAAGCCTAAGATCACCATTCGCATTGCTAAAAGTCGGCTGGAATGGTGTAAAACTCGCCCCCATTGGACTCTGAAGCAGTGGAAACACATTCTCTGGAGTGATGAATCACACTTCACCAGTTTTAGTGAAGGGAAATCTTAACGCAACAGCATACAAATACATTCTAAACGATTCTGTGCTTCCAACTAGGTGGCAACAGTTTGAGGAAGACCCTTTCCTGTTTCAGCATGACAATGCCCCCATGCACAAAGCGAGGTCCATACAGAAATGGGTTGTCGAGATCGGTGTGGAAGAACCTGACTGCCTGCACAGAGCCCTGACCTGAACCCCATCGAACACCTTTGGGATGAATTGGAACGCGACTGAGAGCCAGTCCTAATCGCCCAACATCAGTGCCCAACCTCACTAATGCTCTTGTGGCTGAACGGAAGCAAGTCCCCGCAGCAATGTTCCAACATCTAGTGGAAAGCCTTCCCAGAAGAGAGGAGGCTGTTATTACAGCAAAGGGGGGACCAACTCCATATGAATGCCCATGGTTTTGGAATGAGATGTTCGACAAGCACGTGTCCACATACTTTTGGCCATGTAGTGTATATTTCTTATAACAAAACCATGGCAGTTATCGAGTTTTCCTGGCCCGGTGTTGAAATCATATCACTAGATTGATTCTGTTTCTATGGTTGAAATGCTCACTGTGTGTAGCGTGTAGGCTATGAAATAGTACTATTGGGCCTTATCTTGCAGTTATCAATCAATCAATTAATCAATCAATCAATCTCAGTCATTTCTTAAAGCCCTTTTTACATCAGCAGTTGTCACAAAGTGATTTACAGACACCCAGCCTAAAACCCCAAAGAGTTAACGGATCTCTCACTCGCTCTCTGGGCCTGTTCAGGAGAACGTTACAAGACGTTCTGATAGAAATGTATGGTGTAGAACAGAAATGATTCTGTCACACTGAATATGGTGTCGTCTCTATTCACTGTATCTCTGCCAGATGGGAGAATGAGAAGTCTTTGCGCCAGTGTGTGGAGGGGGACATCGGGGGTCTGAGGAACCTGCAGCGGGAGTTTGAGATGAACATCACAGCCATGATGCAGGACCTGCAGGGGTACGAGAAGGAACGGCTCTCCATGACGAAGAGCCATGAAGAGGTGAAGGCACACCTGTCTCTCTCTCTTTTTCTCTGTTTCTCTCTCTGTCTATCTCTCTCTCCCTCTGTGTATCTCTTAGTTCTTTCTCTCTCACCCTCTGACCCCTAACCCTCTGACCCCTAACCCTCTGACCCCTAACCCTCTGACCCCTAACCCTCTGACCCCTAACCCTCTGACCCCTAACCCTCTGACCCCTAACCCTCTGACCCCTAACCCCTGAGCTGTGACCTCTCTAGGAGCTGTTGTCCATGCGTGGGGGGATGAGCGGCCAGGTGAAGGTGGATGTCCAGGCTGCTAAGAGCCAGGACTTGTCTCTGATGCTGGCTGAAGTCAGGTCGGAGTACGAGTCGGCCGTGGAGAAAAACCGCAGACAGGCCGAGGCCTGGTACACCAAACAGGTCTGTTACCACGCCAACGCAGGCACTACCACAGGCCAACGTTAAAACATGTATCAGAGGTGCTGTATGTGTGTGTGTGACATGTCTCTGTGTGTGTGTGTGTGTGTGATGTGTCTCTGTGTGTGTGTGACGTGTCTCTGTGTGTGTGTGTGTGTGTGTGTGTGTGTGATGTGTGTGTGTGTGTGTGTGTGTGTGTGATGTGTCTCTGTGTGTGTGTGTGATGTGTCTCTGGTGTGTGTGTGTGTGTGTGTGACAGGTGGAGATGAAGCAGGCAGAGTCAGCGGTGGTGACTGAGACGACCACTAGGACCACGTCAGAGATGACAGAGTTACGGAACCGCTACCAGACCCTACAGATGGAATACCAGGGTCTACGTATGGGGGTGAGTCACACACACACACACACACACACAGACACACACACACACACACACACAACACAATTCAGTCCCATTCAAAATCCTATTTTCCCTAAACCCCTAACCCCTAACCCGTACTCTTACCCTAACCCTAACCCTAGCTCTTAACCCTAAACCTAATTCTAACCCTAACCCCTAACCCTAACCCTAGCTCCTAACCCTAGCTCCTAACCCTAAACCTAATTCTAACCATAACACTAATTCTAACCTTAACCCTAAACCCCCTAGAAATAGCATTTGACCTTGTAGGGACCAACAAAATGTCTGGTCCCCACAAGAACACTTAAACACGTCCACACACACACACACACACACACACACACACACACACAACACAATTCAGTCCCATTCAAAATCCTATTTTCCCTAAACCCCTAACCCCTAACCCCTAACCCGTACTCTTACCCTAACCCTAACCCTAGCTCTTAACCTAAACCTAATTCAACCCTAACCCTAACCCTAGCTCCTAACCCTAAACCTAATTCTAACCATAACACTAATTCTAACCTTTAACCCTAAACCCCCTAAGAAATAGCATTTGACCTTGTAGGGACCAACAAAATGTCTGGTCCCCACAAGAACACTTAAACACGTCCACACACACACACACACACACACACACACACACACACAGCCACACACACACACACAGTGTCCCATTTATACACATCCTCTGTTTCCAATCCCTATCATGCTAAATGTGTGTGTGTGTGTGTGTGTGTGTGTTTGTGTATCTGTGTGTGTATGTGTCCTTCGGTCTCTCTCTGTGTGTCCCCCACCCTCCCATCCTCCAGATGGCAAACCTGGAAGCCAGGCTGGTGGAGGTTCAGTCCCAGTTCCAGCAGCGTCTGTCTGGGTATAGCGGCAAGGTGATGGGCCGGAGGGAGAACTGACCTCCATCAGGGCCAGCACCACTGAGCAGAGACAGGACTACCAGGTACAGTAACCATACCTCTATACTGAATCACTGAGCAGAGACAGGACTACCAGGTACAGTAACCATACCTCTATACTGAATCACTGAGCAGAGACAGGACTACCAGGTACAGTAACCATACCTCTATACTGAATCACTGAGCAGAGACAGGACACAGGTACAGTAACCATACCTCTATACTGAATCACTCACAAACAGTGATTAGGGATTCAATCCAAGGCGGGTTACAGAGCAGCGATACAGACAGCCCACTAATGCGTAATTTCCCCAGCATTCACAGAGATCGCATCCATGGTAAGCTCTGCGAATGCCGGCTCAACTCGTAAATTACCTCTCCACTTCTCTCCCTCGCTTCCTCTCCCCTTCCTCTCCTCTCTCCCCTCTCCCCCCTCACTCTCAACCCCCCCCTCTCACGCCGCCTCTCCCAGATCCTTCTGAACATCAAGAGTCGTCTAGAGATGGAGATCCAACAGTATAAGCATTTGCTGGAGGGAGCCGGCCTGGGAGGGGGCATGGTCTCTGGAGGGGCTGACCTGGGAGGGGGGCATGGTGGTCTCTGGAGGGGCTGACCTGGGAGGGGGCATGGTGGTCTCTGGAGGGGCCGGGAGGTCCTCAGGTAAAACTTGTTAGTTAGTTAGTTAGGAACTCTCTCAGCCCATGCATGAAATGTGAAATACAAAGTTATCGAATCACAGCTCTTATCAAGTACTGAGTACCACAGTATGAGTCATAAAACCCAGAAATGGTTCCAATAGTTTTTTCACCATTGATTTTTACATCTGGGATTTTAGAAACTACTTTTATATAAGGTCTGTGTTTCGTGTAGGCTTACACTGGCATGACGTTTTGATAACCGTGCAAATCTCTCTCGGGCAAAGGTAACTTTTATCAACAATTAGCATGCCAAATGTTTTAGAGTAAATTGAGGCGAATATATTGGTAAAACTCACACTGTCTGAGAGAATTAGCACGGCTATGAAAACGTCACCCCAAGGTACAGCGCATTCGGAAAGTATTCAGCCCCCTTGATTTTGTTACGTTACAGCCTTATTCTAAAATTTATTAAATTGTTTTTCCCCCCATCAATCTACACACAGTACCCCTTAATGACAAAGCAAAAACAGGTTTTTAGACATTTTTGCACAAAAATAAAACATAAAAACAGCCTCGAGTCTTCTTTGGTATGAGCTACAAGCTTGACACACCTGTATTTGAGGAGTTTCTCCCATTCTTCTCTGCAGAGCCTCTCAAGCTCTGTCAGGTTGGATGGGGAGCGTTGCTGCACAGCTATTTTCAGGTCTCTCCAGAGATGTTCGTCGGGTTCAAGTCTGGGCTCTGGCTGGGCCACTCAAGGACATTCAGAGACTTATCCCGAAGCCACTCCTGTGTTGTCTTGGCTGTGTGCTTAGGGTCGTTGTCCTGTTGGAAGGTGAACATTCTCCCCAGTCTGAGGTCCTGAGCGCTCTGGAGCAGGTTTTCATCAAGGATCTCTCTGTAATTTGCTCCGTTCATCTTTCCCTCGATCCTGACTAGTCTCCCAGTCCCTGCCGTGGAAAATATCCCCATAGCATGACGCTGCCACTACCATGCTTCACCGTAGGGATGGTGCCAGGTTTCCTCCAGACGTGATGCTTGGCATTCAGGCCAAAGAGTTCAATCTAGGTTTCATCAGACGAGAGAATCTTGTTTGTCATGTTCTGAGAGTCCTTTAGGTGCCTTTTGGCAAACTCCAAGTGGGCTGTCATATGCCTTTTACTGAGGAGTGGCTTCCGTCGGGCCACTCTATCATAAAGGCCTGATTGGTGGAGTGCTGCAGAGATGGTAGTCCTTCTGGAAGGTTCTCCCATCTCCACAGAGGAACTCTGGAGCTCTATCAGAGTGACCATCAGGTTCTTGGTCACCTCCCTGACCAAGGCCCTTCTCCCCCGATTGCTCAGTTTGGACAGTTCTAGGAAGAGTCTTGGTGGTTCCAAACTTCTTCCATTTAAGAATGATGGAGGCCACTGTGTTCTTTGGGACCTTCAATGCTGCAGAAATGTTTGGTACCCTTCCCAAGATCTGTGCCCCCAACACAGTCCTGTCTCGGAGCTCTACGGACAATTCCTTCGACCTCATGGTTTTTTGTGACATGCACTGTCAACTGTGGGACCTTATATAGACAGTGTGCCTTTCCAAATCATGTCCAATCAATTGAATTTACCGCAGGTGGATTCCAATCAAGTTGTAGAAACATCTCAAGGATGATCAATGGAAACAGGATGCACTTGAGCTCAATTTCGAGTCTCATAGCAAAGGGTCTGAATACTTATGTAAATAAAGTATAAATAAGGTTTTTTATTTGTAATAAATTCGCAAACATTTCTACAAACCTGTTTTCACTTTGTCATTATGGGGTATTGTGTGTAGATTGATGAGGAAAATATTTATTTAACCAATTTTAGAATAAGGCTGTAACTGTAACAAAATGTGGAAAAAAGGGAAGGAGACTGAATACTTTCCCAATGCACTGTAAGACTACACCAAACACCCACTTCATTTGAAGTGTTTGTAAAATTCACGATGTGAAAATGAATGGCGGAAAAATCATTGGAAGCATTTCCGTGTTTTTTACGGGTAATATGACGCCCCACTGTGACGGACTACTGCTTTATATCTAAATGTTTTAAACGTCTTATTAACATGTGTTATCTATGTACTCAGGTAAGACTGTTGTGACCAGAACCATTGTGTCGGAGGGGAAATCATCGGGAGGAGTAGTAGGAGGGGTGGAGATTGGAGGAAGTTCCATGTTGATGCGTTCCACTAGCTCTTCCTCCAGCAGTTCTGGGGGCGGGGGCAGCCATGATGTCATCAGGAGGCTCCGCAATGGTGTCCGGCGGGGGGATCAGCCACGGTGTCATCAGGAGGCGGCACGGCGCAAACAGGAGGAGGCATGGTGCCATCAGGAGGAGGCACGGTGCCATCAGGAGGAGGCACGGCGCAAACAGGAGGAGGCACGGCGCAAACAGGAGGAGGCACGCGCCATCAGGAGGAGGCACGGCGCCATCAGAAGGAGGCACGGCGCAAACAGGAGGAGGCACTGCGCCATCAGGAGGAGGCACGGCGCCATCAGGAGGCAGCATTGCGCCATCAGGAGGAGGCACGGTGTCCGGCAGAGGTTCCACGATGATGTCCGGGCGGGGGAGCAGCCATGGAGGGAGGCATGGTGATCACTAAGACCACTGTCACAGAGGTCTCTCTAGCAGTTCAGGAGGAGGTGAGCCATGGAGGGAGGCACAGCCGGTGCAACTACGGTGTCATCAGCAGGCGGCACGGCACCATCAGGAGGCGGCACGGCGTCATCAGCAGGCGGCACGGCACCATCAGGAGCGGCGCGCACGGCGTCATCAGGAGGCACACGGCGTCATCAGGAGGCGGCACGGGCGTCATCAGGAGGCGGCACGGGCGTCATCAGGAGGCGGTATGGCGCCATCAGCGGCAGCACGGGGCGCCATCAGTAGGGGGCACGGGCGCCATCAGGAGGGGGTAGGGAGCCATCAGTGGCAGCACAGGTGTATCAGCAGCGCGGACGGCGCCATCAGTAGGGCGGCACGGGCGCCATCAGGAGGAGGCACGCGCATCAGCAGGGGCACGGGCACCATCAGGAGGCGGCACGGGGCGCCATCAGGAGGCGGTACGGCATCATCAGGAGGCGGTATGGCGTCATCAGGAAGAGAGTTATCAGGAGGGGCACGGAATCAGGAGGCGGTATGGCATATCAGGAGGGTATGGCATCATTAGGAAGTGGCACGGCAATCAGGAGGGTGGCGATAGTGTTGGTGGGGGAGAGCCACGGTGTATGAGGAAGCCACGGGGGATCAGGACCAGATGTATTAGGACAGCCACGGAGTATCAGGACCAGATGTATAGAAGCAGGATAGGACAGCAGGACATCAGGACCAGCCACGGGATAGGACCAGCCAGTGTATAGGACCAGCCACGGTGTATAGGACCAGCCAGTGTATTAGGACCAGCCACGGTGTATCAGGACCAGCCACGTGTATCAGGACAGCCACGGTGATAGGACCAGCCACGGTGTAAGGAAGCACGGTGATAGGAAGCAGGATAAAAGAAGGAACACGATAGGAGTAGGACAGCAGTATCAGGAGGTGCCGCGATGGTGTCCGGTGGGGGAGAAGCACGGTGATCAGGACAGCCACTGTGTACAGGACCAGCCACGGTGTATAGGAGGACCCGAAATGGTGTCGGGGGGGAAGCAACCATGATGTATCAGGAGGCCCTGCAATGGTGTCGGAGGGGGAGCAGCCATGATGTATCAGGAGGCCCTGCACGCATGGTGTCGGGGGGGGAGCAGCCATGATGTATCAGGGAGGCCCGAAGGTGTCCGGCGGGGGAGCAGCCATGGAGGGAGGCACAGCTACAGCATCATCAGGAGGAGGACTGTGTCAGGCGGAGGTTCACGATGATGTATCGGGCGTGGCATGACCTCCAGTGCATCGACCAGCTCACATGGAAGTGAACATAGAGATATAATAATAGACCAGCTCCTCACATGGAAGGTGAACATAGAGATATAATAACTAGACCAGCTCCTCCACATGGAAGGTGAAACATAGAGATATAATAAAGACAGCTCCTCCACATGGAAGGTGAACATAGAGATATAAATTAGACCAGCTCCACCATGGAAGGTGAACATAGAGTATATAATCATTAGACCAGCTCCACCATGGAAGGGAACATAGAGATATAATCATTAGACCAGCCTCACCATGGAAGGTGAAATAGAGATATGACTCACTAGACCAGTCACCATGGAAGGTGAACATAGAGATATAATCATTAGACCAGCTCCACCATGGAAGGTGAAATATAGATATATAATATAGACCAGCTCCACCATGGAAGTTAGCAACATTTGAAACAAAAATTTTGCTATTCAACGTTCCCTCTCCCTCTCTCTCTCACTCACACCCCTCCAGGTAAAGTCTCTACGGGATATTAATAGTATATAGGATTCCCTTCTCTGATCCACGTCACAACACTCTCCAGGACCACGAAACCCCCTAACCCCTACCTCCCCACCCCCCAATACACACGACACACACACACACGCACACACACACACACACAGTAACCCCCCCAACACATCCCCAGGAAGGTAACACGCCGAACGACCGTGATGGGAATCTGAAACACACTAACACACAGCGAAGAAACACACAGCACCTTGAAAACAGACGTGTAGCTATCTCTTCTTTTAATAAAACCAACCAACTGAGATGGTGTTTTTTGGTGTTTTTATGAGTATTTTTATTGTTTAAGATTAGCAAATGATATGTGTTAGTCAAAGGATTATGATTCTATGATACATAGTTTTTAGACGATAGGTGGGGGGCCTGATCCTAGACTTCAGCAACGAGCTACTTTAGGGAATACCAGGGCCCAGGAGTAGAGCTGTAATCTGGGGCCGGGGAAACTACTCTGAGCTACTTTATGAATACCAGGGCCGAGGAGTAGAGCTGTAATCTGGGGCGGGAAACTACTCTGAGGTACTTTATGAATACCAGGGCCCAGGAGGAGAGCTGTAATCTGGGGCGGAAACACTTGAGGTATATGAATACAGGGCCCAGGAATAGAGCTGTAATCTGGGGCCAGGAAACACTCTGAGCTACTTTATGAATACCAGGGCCCAGGAGTAGAGCTGTAATCTGGGGCCGGAAACTCATTTTTGTGGGCTGTTTTCGGAGAGATTAGATTAATCCAGGAGTAGGTTTAATCCTGACTAGGGGTTAATTGAGTCAAAATGTGGTTGAATGAACATCGACTGACCTCAAGACTACATGCTCCCTCCTGATCTGTGAACCCTTACATTTATAAACTGGTGTCCCAGACAAAGATTAAACCTAGTCCTGATTAAACACCAATCTCCAAAAAGGGTGTTTTAGTCCAGGACTAGGTTTAATCTGGGTCTGGGAATCATTGAAGACAAGTCTATGAAGCCATGTACGTTTATGAACTCTGGGTTTAGTGAAGTCCAAAGCCACACAATAACAATTACATGACTCAGTATGTTTGTTTTAGTGTTTTATTGCGCCATCCTCAGGATTTGACAGATATCACAACCACACTAACAGAAACCCTCTCAGGTACAACTACAGATTAAACATCAGTCAATCACTTTTAATTGTTACATTTCTACTATTTTACTAATGATACAAGTTAAGCATTCTCACACACACCACTAGAATCATATAGACACCATGGTGAGTAATTACACACTACCGACTGATATCAAGCTGAATGTAAAGGCGGCTCACAAACTACACAGAATAAATGCTTATAAATCATTACAGATAAATACATAATTGAGACGACAATGAGTCAGTCCGTGGGACAGAAATAAATCAGTCTATCTGTAAACAATAAATAATGATACAGGAGAATAAAGCTTCCATACTGCTACAGCACTGCCATTGGCCAGGGTTAGATCTACAGCACTGCCATTGGCCAGGGTTAGATCTACAGCACTGCCATTGGCCAGGGTTAGATCTACAGCACTGCCATTGGCCAGGGTTAGATCTAACAGCACTGCCATTGGCCAGGGTTAGATCTACAGCACTGCCATTGGCCAGGTTAGATCTACAGCACTGCCATTGGCCAGGGTTAGATCTACAGCACTGCCATTGGCCAGGGTTAGATCTACAGCACTGCCTATTGGCCAGGGTTAGATCTACAGCACTGCCATTGGCCAGGGTTAGATCTACAGCACTGCCATTGGCCAGATCTAGCAGCACTGCCATTGGCCAGGGTTAGATCTCTACAGCACTGCCATTGGCCAGGGTTAGATCTACAGCACTACCATTGGCCAGGGTTAGATCTACAGCACTGCCATTGGCCAGGTTAGATCTACAATACTGTTGTTCTATCATATTGTCCTTCTGTTCTACCATCTACAACTATATAGTCTGGTCTCATTTCATCCTATAGGTTCTCTCCTTCTTTGGTCGTCTGTTAATTAACTGGCTATCAGCATCTACTGCAGCAGTATCCTTAACACTCAACTATCAAACCAACACAGTTCTTATGCAGGGCTAACATTTCATTATGGAAGGAGGGATATGGTAAGCAGATCCAAGAGCGTTGTTGATTTGTTGATTGATTAATTAATTTATATGATACATAAATAACAGGTCATCTGAATGTGGTTAACATGGAGAGGAGGTCAGCTGAGCGTGGTAACATGGAGAGGAGGTCAGCTGAGCGTGGTAACATGGAGAGCAGGTCAGCAGCAGGTGAATAAATCTATTATGTGTAGTAACACTATGACACCAGTAGGGTGTGGTGGTGTATTACAGTAAATACTGAGGCAAGGGCCCAATCCCAAATGGACTTCTAACTGAATGAGCTCCATCACCCACAGCACCCCTCCATACCCCCTACTGTTCAGGGCCATATATAATATTCTAGGGCTAGGCCAGGTTGAGGTTAGTGGGGCCGTCTACAGAGTTAACAGAGGGGGTGTCCTCCAGGGAGGCCTCTACAGTGTTGTTCCAGGGGTTGTCCGCCTGGGGGTCAGAGCTGTTGGCCGAGGGGGTCTCCCCGACCACTGGGCTCTGAGACGGGGTCACCTCGGGGGCCTGGGAGGGGGGTTGGTGGCCGGTTGGTGGGGAGATCTGAGGGGGAGTCAGAGATGGTGCTGGGGGGGTTGTGTGTGGCGTTGGGTGTGTGTGTGTCGGGTGTGTGTGTGGCGTGGGTGTGTTTGTGGTGGGTGTGTGTGAGGCGGGTGTGTGCGTGGGGGTAGGTGTGTGGTGGGGTTGGTTCCTGGGGGTCAGAGCAGACGGCCTCTCCCTCAGCTACGTACCACACCTCGTTGTGTCTGTTCAGCAGCTTCAGAGGACTGGAGAGAAACACAGGACAGAATCAATACTGACAGAGAGAGAGAGGAGGGGGTGTTCACATAGGAAGTGGGATAGATAGAGAGAGAGAGGGAGAGAGAGAAAGAGAGAGGGGGGTCACATAGGAAGTGGGATAGAGAGAGAGAGGGACAGAGACAGAGAGAGGAGAGAGAGAGAGAGAGAGAGAGAGAGAGAGAGAGAGAGAGAGAGAGAGAGAGAGAGAGAGAGAGAGAGAGAGAGAGAGAGAGAGAGAGAGGGTGGAAAAAAGCGAGAGAGAGAGAGAGAGAGAGGGTGGAAAGCGAGAGAGAGAGAGAGAGAGAGAGAGAGAGAGAGAGAGAGAGAGAGAGGAGAGGGGTGTGGTGTATTTCTGAGATCAGAATGTGTGTGTGTGTATCTGAGATTAGATTAGGCCTACCTGTCGCCCAACCCACTCCGTAGTGGTAGGTGGGAGTTGTAATCAGCCTGGAACCTGACCCACCTGTCGTAACCCACTCCGTAGTGGTAGGTGGGGTTGTAATCAGCCTGGAACCTGACCTACCTGTCGTGAACCCACTCCGTAGTGGTAGGTGGGGTTGTAATCAGCCTGGACCCTGACCTAGTCGCAACCCACTACGTAGTGGTAGGTGTGGTTGTAATCAGCCTGGACCCTGACCTACCTGTCGTAACCCACTCCATAGTGGTAGGTGGGGTTGTAACCAGCCTGGACCCTGACCTACCTGTCGTAAACCACTACGTAGTGGTAGGTGGGGTTGTAATCAGCCTGGACTCTGGACCTACCTGTCGAACCCACTCCGTAGTGGTAGGTGGGGTTGTAATCAGCCTGGACCCTGACCCACCTGTCGGAACCCACTCCGTAGTGGTAGGGTGAGGTTGTAATCAGCCTGGACTCTGACCTACCTGTCGTAACTCCAACCGTAGTGGTAGGTGTGGTTGTAATCAGCCTGGACCCTGAACTACCTGTCGTAACCCACTCCGTAGTGGTAGGTGTGGTTTGTAATCAGCCTGGACTCTGACCTACCTGTCGCAACCCACTCCTAGTGGTAGGTGTGGTTGTAATCAGCCTGGACCCTGGTCAGCTCCTTGGTCAGTAGGTGAGCATGAAGCCTGGAGGTCACTGATAACATCCACGCCTCGTAGATACGCACGTACACATCCATAGAGGGCATCTCCGTAAAGTAGAGCTAGAGAGAAACATTACAACAACAATAACACATTATAACATCACTGATAACTTCCAGCCTCCATAGCTACGCACGTACACTTCCATAGAGAGGGGGGGGTAATCTGATCCTAGATCAGTTCACACAGACATAATGACATGGCACAATTCCATAGGGGGTAATCTGATCCTAGATCACTTCACACAGACATAATGACATGGTACAATTCCATAGGGGGGGTAATCTGATCCTAGATCACTTCACACAGACATAATGACATGGCACAATTCCATAGGGGGGGTAATCTGATCCTAGATCAGTTCACACAGACATAATGACATGGCACAATTCCATAGAATTCAAGTCATTATCCCTCAGAAAGAAAGAACTCTAGAACATTAGAACAACAGAAGGTGTCTAAAGTGTTCCACAGGGATGCTGGCCCATGATGATTCCAATGCTTCCCATTCTTGATACACACGGGATACTGTTGAGCGTGAAAAACCCAGCAGCGTTGCAATTCTTGACACAAACCGCGAGCCTGGCACCTACTACCATACCCCGTTCAAAGACACTTAAATATTTTGTCTTGCCAATTCACCTCTGAATGGCACACGTACACAATCCATGTCTCAATTGTCTCAAGGCTTAAAAATCCTTCTGTAACGGTCTCCTCCCTTCATCTACACTGATTGAAGTGGATTTAACAAGTGACATCAATAATGGATCATAGCTTTCACCTGGTCAGTCTATGTCATGGAAAGAGCAGGTGTTCTTAATGTTTTGTCCACTCAGTGTAGGTACACTATATGTCCAAAAGTTTGTGGACACCTGTCTCGAACATCTCATTCCAAAATCATGGGCATTAATATGGAGTTGGTCCCCCTTTGCTGCTATAACAGCCTCCACTCTTCTGGGAAGGCTTTCGCAGATGTTGGAACATTGTTGCGGTGGGACTTGCTTCCATTCAGCCACAAGAGCATTAGTGAGGTCGAATCCACTAATTTGAAGGGGTGTCCTCATAGATAGTGTATGTAGAGAAGCAGACAAGCACCTGTGAGCACCTTTCATATCCATAGCTGTACAGCAGAAGAGAACATCTTGATTCATCATCTGTTGACAATATCACTGAGTCAAGTATGTAGCTCAGTTGGTAAGAGTGTAGAGCTAGGAACGCCAAGTTCGTGGGTTCAATTCCCGTAGGGATCACACACTCGACATACTAGAAATATATGCACTCACTACTACTGTAAGTGGCATTGGATAAACGCCTCTGCTAAATGGCATACATAATAATACGAATTGTGTGATGTGTTCATTCCACCTATCTTCTGATTGGAGGGTTGGGTGGGCCAGGCTCACCTTGTCATTGGTGGGTGTGGGAGGCCTCTCCTGATAGGCTGCTGGAAGCAGGAAGCTGAGGGTGTAGATGGCTGGTTCCCACATCCCCTGGCCTCAGGATCCTCACCAGGACTGGAGCAGTCATCTCCATCTGTAGACCTGGGACAGACATGCGTACACACTCATGCATTTAGAGGCATATAGTACAGACACAAACATACACTACCAGTCAAAAGTTTGACACGCCTACTCATTCAAGGGTTTTTCTTTATTTTTACTATTTTCTACATTGTAGAATAATAGTGAAGACATCAAAACCATGAAATGACACATATGGAATCATGTAGTAACCAAAAGTGTTAAACAAATCAAAATATATTTTATATTTGAGATTCTTCAAAGTAGCCACCCTTTGCCTTGATGACAGCTTTGCACACTCTTGGCATTCTCTCAACCAGCTTCATGAGATAGTCACCTGGAATGCATTTCAATTAACAGGTGTGCCTTCCTAAAAGTTAATTTGTGGAATTTATTTCCTTTGAGCCAATCAGTTGTGTTGTGACAAGGTAGGGGTGGTATACAGAAGATAGCCTTATTTGGTAAAAGACCAAGTCCATATTATGGCAAGAACAGCTCAAATAAGCAAAGAAAAACGACAGTCCATCATTACCTTAAGTCATGAAGGTCAGTCAATCTGGAAAATTTCAAGAACTTGAACGTTTCTTCAAGTGCAGTGCAAAACCATCAAGCGCTATGATGAAACTGGCTCTCATGAGGACCGCTACAAGAAAGGAAGACCCAGAGTTACCTCTATTGCAGAGGATAAGTTCATTAGTGTTACCAGCCTCAGAAATTGCAGCCCAAATAAATGCTTCACAGAGTTCAAGTAACAGACACATCTCAACATCAACTGTTCAGAGGAGACCGGACGAATCAGGCCTTTCTACGGCCGAATTGCTGCAAAGAAACCACTACTAAAGGACACCAATAAGAAGAGACTTGCTTGGGCCAAGAAACACAAGCAATGGACATTTGACTGGTGGAAATCTGTCCTTTGGTCTGGAGTCCAAATTGGAGATTTTTGGTTCCAACTTGCGGGGCTGTGAGACGCGGTGTGGGTGAACGGATGATCTCCGCATGTGTATTTCCCACCGTGAAGCATGGAGGAGGAGGTGTTATGGTGTTGGGGTGCTTTGCTGGTGACAGTGGCTGTGATTTATTTAGAATTCAAGGCACACTTAACCAGCATGGCTACCAAAGCATTCTGCAGCGATATGCCTTCCCATCTGGTTTGGGCTTAGTGGGACTATCATTTGTTTTTCAACAGGAGCAATGACCGAACACACCTCCAGGCTGTGTAAGGGCTATTTTACCAAGAAGGAGAGTAATGGAGTGCTGCATCAGATGACCTTGGCCTCCACAATCCCCCGACCTCAACCCAATTGAGATGGTTTGGGATGAGTCGGACCGCAGAGTGAAGGAAAAGCAGCCGACAAGTGCTCAGCATATGTGGGAACTCCTTGAAGAAAGTTGGAAAAGCATTCCAGGTGAAGCTGGTTGAGAGAATGCCAAGAGTGTGCAAAGCTGTCATCAAGGCAAAGGGCTATTTGAAGAATCTCAAATATAAAACATATTTTGATTTGTTTAACACTTTTTTGGTTACTACATGATTCCAAATGTGTTATTTCATAGTTTTGATGTCTTCGCTATTATTCTACAATGTTGAAAATAGTAAAAATAAAGAAAAAACCCTTGAATGAGTAGGTGTGTCCAAACTTTTGACTGGTACTGTAGACAACTGCGTTGTAGACGCATTGTGCTCAAATGTGAAAAAATTCAGACACACAGGAGATCTCTCTCTCTCTCTCTCTCTCTCTCTCTCTCTCTCTCTCCCTCTCTCCCTCTCTCCCTCTCTCCCTCTCTCCCTCCCTCCCTCACCCCTGTTGTTGGCTCCATGTGATGTATTGGAACAGTCTCCTGGAAGGCCATGGCTGCTCCCACCCCCCATGAAGTAGGCCTCCCGCATCCGTAGACACCCAACGAGTGGGACTGTAGTGACGGACCTGACACACACACACATATTATTGAAGGAGACGTTTTTAACATGTAGGTGCAGGTGTCCGTCTGTGTGTGTCCACTCACCTCATATTCGTCTGTTTGCGAGACACCAGCTCATACTCCAGACATTCCCTTTGACTCGGAGCAGAAACTGGAGTTGTTGCTGGGGCTAGAGGACAGGAGACACAATGAGACACTATTAACACATACACAGACACACACACACACACACACAGTAAAGGTCATTGAAAAGGAGAGGTTGTCTTACCCGACGCCACCTTCAGCACCAACTGAAACCATTAGAGCCAACACCACCCAGCCCTGAGAAGAACTCCCTAAGAGACACACACACACACAGAGTTGTTCATTTTAACTGTCCTAAGTGTGTGTGTGTGAAGGAATGCTTCTGCAGAGGTAAATGGGGCACATTATCCTCTCTGAGATGGAGAGAGTGAGCAGGGAGGGTGTGTGTGTGTGAGAGAGAGAAAGAGAGAGAAATAGGAGAGAGAGAAATAGGAGAGAGAGATAGGAGGAGAAATAGGAGAGAGAGATAGGAGGAGAAATAGGAGAGAGAGAGAAATAGGAGAGAGAGAGATAGAGAGGAGAAATAGGAGAGAGAGAGATAGGAGGAGAAATAGGAGAGAGAGAGCTAGATTTTGCTGCATCATCATACTCTGTACTAGCCACAGCAGCAGAAAATGCTATCTGAGGTCACGGTGGAAAAGATAATGATCTTAATGATCTTAACTAGATCCCTTTTCAATCACTGACCTACTGCAGGGCAGAAACAATCCGTTACTCAACAGCTAGCGGAAACCGTTATTTAACGGTTGGAAGCGAGCCAACAGTGGCGTTTCAATGCGGACAACACACTGTGCTTTGCACTTTACCGAGCCAGGACCCGGTTAATATTGATGCAGCAGACCGAAACATGAAAGGGGTGGCTCAGAAACACACTCTCTCTCCTCCCTCTCTCTCTCTTTCTACCTTTCTCTCTCCGTGAGATGCGCAAGCAATGCGTCATTTCGTAATTTTGCTGCTCAGGTCAATGTCACACCCACATTACACTTTCTTTCTCATATTTTGGTATACAACTACAAAAATGATTTTCAAAACTCACCAAGAATTACTCTCGTCCACACACATTTAAGTAAAACAAATAAACCTAACAAAATGTTCCCATTTGTTTTAAGAAAAATATATACAATATTTAATACGCACTAGCCCAACATAGTCCACTCAACAGTCACCAAACACGCAGTATGAGAACTCACATTGAGACGACGAGTGTCTGTCCGTGTCCGTTATCCGCCGGTGAAATATAACTAGGCCAGGCTACTGCGTGCTTGTGCTTGTGCGTTCTGATGACGATGATAGTCACCCCGTTAGATCAGCAGTGGCTTTATAGTCTGCTGCAGGCGATGCTTACGAAACCACAGCCAAGGTCGGGCTGGCCCAGTAACGGCCAACCGGAGGGGGTCAGGTGTGTCTGTGTGTGTTAATAATGCAGCAGCGCTGGGATAGCGGCGGGAAGTAGTTTGGGGATGCACATTTTTTCGTTGTTGCCTGCACTGAAGACATCTATATTGGTCTAGTAAAGGCCCAGTACACTACTTTTGTGATAAAAAAAAACAACTAAATGCATTTGAGTGTTTACCAGCATTTGTAACTTGAGTCTGATAATTATCTGTACAAAACAGTTAAACTGATAATACTTGTGGAATATAAAAGTACTCTGCTTGATATATGTTTTCCAGTTTCTTGAAATACTTTTGCAAATGCAACTTATTTTTAGGTAAAAATTAAAATGGTCTATTTCTTTTCCGTTTTAGTAGATGCTCTTATCCAGAGCAACTAGTGAGTGCATACATTTCATCACATCATTACAAACCATTTGATGCCTCAATGTACTCAATTACTGTATTGTGCATTGTTTTTCTTCATGGTGAAGGAAAGTCTACAGGTAAAAACCTAGATGACCAGCCTATGTAAACAGCCTACATAAAGTGGTTTGTAAGGATGGTAAATTAATACTGCACAAAAAGTGGTTGTTTTCCATGTTATTTAATCAAGAAAATATTTAATTTGATGTGGATGTTTTGTGTCTTTGCCCATAACTTTGCAATTTTGATGTAAATGTTTGAGGACAGGGTTTTGTTCTTTCTGTATTCAATTAAAATGACAATCACAAGAAAGGGACAGAGCAACAACTCTTGCACAATTCCAACTATTGAATCCTGCAAGATACTGTTCCTAATTACACAACCACCATTTTTTTTTGCCCATTGCTACAGATGTCAAGATCGGTCCGCTAATACTAGCAAAGGCCCAGTGCACTACTTTTTGAAAATATATATTTTAGAAAAAAATCATAAATGTTTCTATTAATATATATTTTTAATTCAGATTTTTCAGGGGGTGCTGAAGCACCACTACCCCGCGGCATGGGCGTGGCCAGGGGCGCTGAGAACAGCATATGCTGGTTTCGGAAGCAGTTACAGTTTACCCAGACGGACAGCGCCCAAGGAACAGATGACAGCCTGGCAGCGCTTCAGAGTCACTTCTTCAGTGGTAGGCTAACGGTGACGGTTTGGATCACCAGAGTGTCTTCTTCAGTGGTAGGCTAACGGTGACGGTTTGGATCACCAGAGTGTCTTCTTCAGTGGTAGGCTAAAGGTGACTGTTTGAATCGATTTTTCTTTGATATGTTTTGGATGTTTTAAATCAATGCCATCCTTCCTCCCAGATACACCAGTGTAGCACACCTGCGGCTAGCACCACTTTCCCTCCGCACTTTTCTCTGTGTGACTTGGAATGTCCTACCTGTCTTAATTGTCTCCTGTGAGATATATTGGTCTCGCCTTCTTTTAAAGCCCAAAGCCTAGTCTTGACCCTGACCCGCAGGTTTGCGTAACAATCTTAAATCTGTTGACATACAGGTGTGTGTGGGTAATGTACACTGAGTGCACAAAACATTAAGAACACCTTCCTAATATTGAGTTGCACCCCCTTTTGCCCTCACAACAGCCTCAATTCGTCAGGGCATGGACTCTACAAGGTGTGTAAAGCGTTCCACAGGGATGCTGGCCCATGTTGACTCCAATGCTTCCCACAGTTGTGTCAAGTGAGCTGGATGTGCCTGGGTGGTGGACCATTCTTGATACACAGGGGAAACTGTTGAGCATGAAAAACCCAGCAGCAGCATTGCAGTTCTTGACACAAACCGCCGACCCTGGCACCTAATACCATACCCTGTTCAAAGGCACTTAAATCTTTTGGCTTAAAAATCCTTCTTTAACCTGTCTCCTCCCTTCATCTACACTGATTGAAGTGGATTAAAAAAAGTTAAATCAATAAGGGTTCATAGCTTTCACCTGGATTCACCTGCACAGTCTGTCAGTGGAAAGAGCAAGTGTTCATAATGTTTTGTCCACTCAGTGTATCGATACGCAGGTTATAGATTAGGCTACAGGGTCTCCACGTTCCAAATATCAGCTTTTATTTAACCGGTAACAGCCATCGTACTGTTTGACATTACATCGTTGGTTAGCAGGTTTAGTTTAAAACAGCAGACGCACAACAAAACCCTGGAATAGATCCATTCAACTCCTCCCTCGTGCCACAAATGGCATCCTTTCCCCATATAGTCCACTACTTGAAGGGATAGGGCTCTGGATAGGGTGCCATTTGGGATGTAAATTAGGTATACTTTTGACATGTTGCAACAATCGTCACTGATGTACAGTCCATGTATGATCAAGTCTTTTAGAGTTACAGCAGGAAACCTGCTTAGAGGCTACTTATCACCTTCATAAGCCATACTCAAGGCCTACGTCATCCCTGCAGAGGATCCATAGCCCAATCCTAGATCAACAGGTCTGTAAGGATTGGATAGTTTCAGATGTAGGATATACAAATACCTGCTGGAAGGGTGTGGCGTTGTGATTGGGTCTGTACGTGTCATATTGGAATAGAATACTGTCAAGATTATGCTTTTATATATGAAGCCCTCATGCACGTATGAAGGTGCTATGTACTGCTTGTCTTGTATACTGCTTATGAAGGTGCTATGTACTGCTCTATGAAGCTCTTATGTACTGCTTATGAAGGTGCTATGTACTGCTTATGAAGGTGCTATGTACTGCTTATGAAGGCGCTATGTACTGCTTATGAAGCTCTTATGTACTGCTTACTGAAGGTGCTAGTGTACTGCTTATGAAGCTCTTATGTACTGCTTATGAAGGTGCTATGTACGCTTATGAAGGTCTTATGTACTGCTATAAGGCGCTATGTACTGGTTATGAAGGTGCTATGTACTGCTTATGAAGCACTTAGTACTGCTTATGAAGGTGCTATGTACTGCTTATGAAGGTGCTATGTACTGCTTATGAAGGTGCTATGTACTGCTTATGTTGCCACCACTGATAATAAAATCCCCTCCGTCTCGTCAATATCAATATTTACAAACTCATGATCTGTTCCTCATTTCCCACAAATCATCGGAATTAAATAATGCTCAATATTAATAAAGTAAAAGCAACAACAGACTAACTACAGACATCAGTCGCTCAGCAAAAAGCATTTCAGGAAAATCGGAGAAAATCGGATTGAAATTCATCCGCAGTCTTCTCTGATTCTGACATCACACAAAGTAAAGTACATCAGTGTCCTTCAATCCCAGTCCTGGAAACCCACAGGGTGTGCAGGGTTTTGTCAAAGGGCTTGATGATTGATGGAACCAGGATGAAAGAAAAGTGAAATATAGAATATCTTGATATACATTTCAACATATGAATCATGTATATTGACAACAACAGAAGATATAGTGGAGATGGTGGACCTGTCATTATCCTGACCAGGATTCTGGGGAACGTTCCCCAAATTCCCACATAGATGCTGCCTTTCACTGGGGGTGTCTCTGTTCTCTAGTCCAGGGGTGGGACAGTATGACTGGGGGTGTCTCTGTTCTCTAGTCCAGGGGTGGGACAGTCTACCACTGGGGGTGTCTCTGTTCTCTAGTCCAGGGGTGGGACAGTCTACCACTGGGGGGTGTCTCTGTTCTCTAGTCCAGGGTGGGACAGTATGACTGGGGGGTGTTCTGTTCTCTAGTCCAGGGGTGGGACAGTCTACCACTGGGGGTGTCTCTGTTCTCTAGTCCAGGGTGGGACAGTATGACTGGGGTTGTCTCTGTTCTCTAGTCCAGGGTGGGACAGTATGACTGGGGGGTGTCTCTGTTCTCTAGTCCAGGGGTGGGACAGTCTACCACTGGGGGTGTGTCTCTGTTCTCTAGTCCAGGGGGTGGGACAGTCTACCACTGGGGGTGTCTCTGTTCTCTTAGTCCAGGGGGTGGGAGCAGTCTACCACTGGGGGGTGTCTCTGTTCTCTAGTCCAGGGGTGGGACAGTATGACTGGGGGTTGTCTCTGTTCTCTAGTCCAGGGGTGGGACAGTATGGACTGGGGGTGTCTCTGTTCTCTAGTCCAGGGGTGGGACAGTCTACCACTGGGGGTGTCTCTGTTCTCTAGTCCAGGGGTGGGACAGTCCACCACTGGGGGGTGTCTCTGTTCTCTAGTCCAGGGGGTGGGACAGTATGACTGGGGTTGTCTCTGTTCTCTAGTCCAGGGGTGGGACAGTATGACTGGGGTTGTCTCTGTTCTCTAGTCCAGGGGTGGGACAGTCTACCACTGGGGGGTGTCTCTGTTCTCTAGTCCAGGGGTAGGACAGTATGACTGGGGGTGTCTCTGTTCTCTAGTCCAGGGGTGGGACAGTCTCACTGGGGGTGTCTCTGTTCTCTAGTCCAGGGGGTGGGACAGTCTACGACTGGGGGTGTCTCTGTTCTCTAGTCCAGGGGTGGGACAGTATGACTGGGGGGTGTCTCTGTTCTCTAGTCCGGGGGGGACAGTCTACCACTGGGGGGTGTCTCTGTTCTCTAGTCCAGGGGTGGGACAGTATGACTGGGGGTTGTCTCTGTTCTCTAGTCCAGGGGTGGGACAGTATGACTGGGGGGAGTCTCTGTTCTCTAGTCCAGGGGTGGGACAGTCTACCACTGGGGGTGTCTCGTTCAGTCCAGGGGTAGGACAGTCGACCCTGTCAGGGCACAGTGGGTGCAACACATCGGATTCCACTAATAAAGTATTTATTGATGACTATGACTAATTGATCAGTTGAATCAGCTGTTCTTTATTGACAACTATAACTTGACTTGATCATGTATGAACTATAATTAATCAACTATAAAAGGTGATTAGTTGAACCAGGTGTTTTACTGCAGGGCCGGAGCAAAAGCCTGCACCCATACCAGCTCCTACTGAGTAAGGTTGGGCAACCCCTGTTCGACAGACAGACAGGCGTTTCAAACTGCATCTTTAAATGGAAGAAACACACAATAGCCAAAACACACACAGCAAAACACAGCTAAAGTAGTCCAACAGAACAGAAGCACCACTTAAATAGGCAGAGCTGCGTGACAAACCACACCCTGGAATAGGGGGCCTTTTGGGACACTTGCAAAGACCGAACAAGATCCTCTGGATATAAAATATACAAACCCATGTCTGGAAAAGGATGATCATATTTGGAATCTCGCTCCCTCTGTTCTCCAGAGAGAATAAAAAGGAGAGAGAAAGAGAGAGTGAGAGGGAGAGCGAGGAGAAAGTGATAGAGAGAGAGAGAAATAGGGAGAGAGAGAGAAATGAGAGAGAGAGAGAGAAATAGAGAGAGAGAAAGTGATAGAGAGAGAGAGAAAGTAGAGAGAGAGCGAGAAATAGAGAGAGGGATAAATAGAGAGAGAGAAAGTGATAGAGAGAGAGAGAGAAATAGGAGAGAAATAGAGAGAGAGAGAAAGAGAGAGAGAGAGAGAGAGAGAGAGAGAGAGAGAGAGAGAGGGGTCATTAGGAGGTCCATTCCACCCCCAGACCAGACCGTTCTATTCATCCATCGATGAGGGGGGTGGAAGACAGTTCTCCTGGAATGAACCATTATGACACCAGGCAGGGGTGCAGAGCCTCCAGGAAGTCTCCAGATAAAGGAGAGAGAAGAGAAGGTCCAACGAAAACTAAAGTCCGTTGTCGTTGTCTTTGCATAGTGAGCGAGGCGGTGGTTGCTTTAGTAACAGCCAGCCACAGTTTCAGATGGAGGAGGAAGGATGAGTTTTGGGGGGTGGAGTGTCTTGGTCCGTTTCAGTCCCTGTTCTCTCCAACGGTGAGAGGGGTACAACCCCCTCTTCCCAAACATACACTCTCACAACGAAGACACTTTCTGGCGCTCGCTGAACCGTTAGATGTCTTCTTGACTTTAGAGACGCCCTCCAACATACCGACTCCGTCACCCTGCAGAGAGAACAGAGAGAGAAAGAGAGAGAGGGTTAGAGATAGTTTCATACTGAACACATTACATTTTTTAAACATCCCAAATGCTACCTCACAAAAACTACACTCTCTCGCTCTCTTACACTTCATCGATCTCTATGTCCTCCTCATCCAGGGGCAGCTGGAGGTAGGGGTTGTTGGAAGCAGGGCGGAACTTATACCCCGTCAACACAAAGAAGATCAGAGTAGACACCTCCACTAAGAACTAGAGAGGGGGGGTTAGGAAGAGCAGGTGGGGATAAAGAGGGAAAATAAATAAAGCATTTAGACAATCTCTAAAAACAATGATGAAATGGCTATAATCATCAGAAGTGGACGGTGATGGGTGTCTCACCTCGTAACACCACTGCCATTGGAAAGGCACCGTCACCTTCAGCAGGATGGCTATGATCCTCGTGAAGTAGATAAACATACTATCTACAGATGGAGGGAGGGATGGATGGATGGATGGATGGAGATAGGGAGAGGGAGGGAGGGATGGATGGAGGGAGATGGAGGGAGGGAGGGAGGGAGAGATGGATGGAGGAGGGAGGGAGGGATGGAGAGAGAGAGAGAGGGATGGATGGAGAGAGGGAGAGGGATGGATGGAGGGAGAGAGAGAGAGGGAGGGATGGATGGAGAAGGGAGGGAGGGAGAGAGAGGGAGGGATGGAGGGAGATAGGGAGGAGGAGGGAGAGAGAGGGAGGGATGGAGGGAGAGAGAGAGAGAGGGAGGGATGGAGGGAGATAGGGAGGGAGGGAGAGAGAGAGGGAGGGAGGGAGGGAGGGAGGGAGGGAGAGAGAGGGAGGGATGGAGGGAGAGAGAGAGAGAGAGGGAGGGATGGAGGGAGATAGGGAGGGAGGGAGAGAGAGGGAGGGAGGGAGAGAGAGGAGGGATGAGGGAGAGAGTAGGAGAGAGGGAGGGATGGAGGGAGATAGGGAGGGAGGGAGAGAGAGGGAGGGAGGGAGGGAGATAGGAGGGAGGGAGGGAGAGAGAGGGAGGGAGGGAGAGAGAGGGAGGGATGGAGGGAGATAGGGAGGAGGGAGAGAGAGGGAGGGATGGAGGGAGATAGGGAGGGAGGGAGAGAGAGGGAGGGATGAGGGAGAGAGTAGGAGAGATTATCCATCCTGACATCTTTCAGAATTTACACAGAAAAATAAGTTAGAATTCTCAAAATATCAGCGAGGAAGAGACAGAGTCTCTCACCATGACGTAGTAATGTCTGGAACAGCTTGAGTTTCTCCAGGTTCATGGCAGCTGAGGGAAACAGAGAGACAGTATTACTACAGAAAACTACAGGGGAACACAGCACCAACTACAAGGTTCAAAACACTCAACTATACTTTACTAAGCTACAGTTATTAACCACTGCTAACTGTCCATGAACTGTATCCCTCCCTGTAGATGGCTCACCTTTCCCATCAGTGCTGGAAGCCTCTTGCAGGTGACGAATAGACCTGCAAAAACACACACACACACACACACATATCCTCTGATGGGCCCGTCAGGGAGGGGAGAAGCACCCCTTCTCAAACCCAACAGTAATTTGCCCTTCCCGGTTATACTGCCAACAAGGCAGATCCATTGTTCAGAAATTAAATGTTTGAATGTTCTAAGTAGCTGTCGATGGGAAAGCAGATAAAACACATACGCATTTGAATCAAGAATAAAAACAATTTGACATGTTAGAGTGTGAATCCTAAGTCAATACTCCACCTGCCTGACATACACCACTCTGTTTGAGTCGACTTGGCCATCGGGCTTAAACAGGGCATCCGGCTCACACCCAGGAGGCAGCCCGGTTTCAAAACTAATGCAATTCATTTTAACGCAAACTCCACAGCCAGCTGAAACTAACATTAAACCCTAATACTGACCATATAACAGGCAAAGAGGATAGCTCCACAGCAGATGAGGTCAACTAGGAACAACATCTCCTACTAACAGTATACTGACCATACAACAGGGGAAGAGGATGCCTCACAACAGATGAGGTCAACTAGGAACAACATCTCCTACTAACAGTATACTGACATACAACAGGGAAGAGGATGCCTCCACAACAGATGAGGTCAACTAGGAACAACATCTCCTACTAACAGTATACTGACCATACAACAGGGAAGAGGATGCCCTCCACAACAGATGAGGTCAACTAGAACAACATCTCCTACTAACAGTATACTGACCATACAACAGGGAAGAGGATGCCTCCACAACAGATGAGGTCAACTAGGAACAACATCTCCCTACTAACAGTATACTGACCATACAACAGGGAAGAGGATGCCTCCACAACAGATGAGGTCAACTAGGAACAACATCTCCTACTAACAGTATACTGACCATACAACAGGGAAGAGGATGCCTCCACAACAGATGAGGTCAACTAGGAACAACATCTCCTACTAACAGTATACTGACCATACAACAGGGAAGAGGGATGCCTCCACAACAGATGAGGTCAACTAGGAACAACATCTCCTACTAACAGTATACTGACCATACAACAGGGAAGAGGATGCCTCCACAACAGATGAGGTCAACTAGGAACAACATCTCCTACTAACAGTATACTGACCATACAACAGGGGAAGAGGATGCCCTCCACAGCAGATGAGGTCAACTAGGAACAACATCTCCCTACTAACAGTATACTGACCATACAACAGGGAAGAGGATAACTCCACAGCAGATGAGGTCAACTAGGAACAACATCTCCTACTAACAGTATACTGACCATACAACAGGGAAGAGGGGGATGCCTCCACAACAGATGAGGTCAACTAGGAACAACATCTCCTACTAACAGTATACTGACCATACAACAGGGAAGAGGATAGCTCCACAGCAGATGAGGTCAACCAGGAACAGAACCTCCTTCCACAGGGCATACTCACTAGAGCCCTCCTCTGTAGACTATTATGATGTAGGCTATGTTGGCCAGAACCTAGGAGAGGAAGGAGAGATTTAGAGAGAGGAGGGGGAGGGGGGAGATTTAGAGAGTCAAAACTGTTGGAAGTTTGCCAGAGATTTAGAAGAATACATCACTAAATGTATCTTAGTCAGATCATTGGTTAAATGAGTATACCTGTAGAGGGAGGACAATGCACCCCCCACCCACCCAGGTGTACCTGTAGAGGGGAGGACGCATCATGAAGATCTTCTTCTCCTTGTCTGACAGGATGTATTTAACGAAGGCCCAGCCAGTACCAATCAACGCCAGAGTGATGAACAGCAGAGCGCCCCTTCAACCTGCACAACACACACACACGTTATATTAGGTTGCTGACGGGAGAGGTTGTGTTTTTTCTCTAGCAGGAGAGGTAAGCTTGGCTTCGTTATGGTGTTGAGTTAAGCTTAAACCATGTATTTAGTTTGTAGGTAGGTATTGTAGTTTGGTATTATAGGTAGCTTACTCCGGTAGTTATTGTAGGTTATTATTGTAGGTAATTATTGTAGGTAAGGATTTTATTCGGGCGGAGCCCAGGAGACGAGGCTAGTTACCCACTACCTGGACCAACAAAGCTAGCTGAGCTAGAGGGTAGCTACGGTAACTTTTAGCAACGGTGGTTAGCTGTTTCCAATGTTATTTCACGCTAAGAGTACTGTAATTGAGCCAGCTAGTGCCACCTTCAGCTGTTTTTTTTACAATAAAAGCGGTAGAGCTGTACCTAATTTCGGCTATGATTGCAGTTGCCAAGTTTGGTATACATAGTTGGGGTTTGTCGAGTAAGGTAAACTATGTATTTAGATTGTAGTAGGTATATAGTAGGATCGTGGGCTGGATATTATTAAGTAATAGGTAGGATGGGGGGCTGTTGAGGTAGGGTGGGTAGTATTGTAGGTTATTTTGTATGAGTGCGGGATGTAGCACGAGGTAGTCGCCAACTCACCCCCTGGATTAGCTGGCGAGAGCAACGGTAGAAAAAAAACAAACTAAGAAGTCACAGAGTTCAAACAAATAAAAGAATGAGAGAACACACCAGCAGGCGAGAAGCTAAATAAAATCTTTGTGCTAGCTACCCAACGCTTAATCATTGCTGCAGTTATGAAAAGGTAAGTTGGCTTCTTATATGGTGTGAGTTAAGTAAACCAATTTAGATTGTAGGTAGGTATTGTAGTTTGGTATTATAGGTAGCTTACTCCGGTAGTTATTGTAGGTATTGTAGGTAATTATTGTAGGTAAGGATTTTTATTAGGGGAGCAGGCGAAGAGCGAGGTGGAGTTAATACTGGACAACAAAGCTAAGCTAGAGGGTAGATACGGTAATTTTAGAACTGGTTAGGTTCCAATGTTATTTCATGCTTGGAGAGTACTGTGATTGAGCAGCTAGCTGCTACATTCAGTTGTTTTTCTAACCTCATCCGAGGCATTAACGTTAGGTGGTTGGTAGCTGCTGTACTTAACTACAGCTACTGATAACAGTCTGCTGTAGCTTAAACAATTCTAATTTCTAAAGTGGAAGTGGGAGAGTTTATTGGGTGGTTTAGTGAAACAATTATAGTTTCTGAGGTGGAAGTGGGAGAGTTATATATTTATTTAATTTTTTTGGTGAGGGAGGCCTGCCCTCTCCTTTCCCTGATGTTAGTTATTTCATCCCGATCTCCTCTGCATTATGTAGCATCTGTTGCAGCCTGTCAATATGCTCTGCCATCCCGTCTCTCCCTCCGCACAGGCTACACAAAGCCCCACACCGGGGGCTGCTGCCTCTCTAACCTGGTGGTCCCTGCAGACCCCACACCTGGAGTTCAGGTTAGGCGAGCCTCTGGAACCGCCGCTCTGCTGCCAACAAAGCGACTCATCCCAGCCCATGCTAATCTCCAGTCCCCGACTCCTGGCGCTGACGGAAACAGGATTACCACTGAAAACACTGCTACTCCTACTGCTCTCTCCTCATCTGACCATGTGTTGGATACCGAGAGCATCTGGTCAGAGGGGTGGTGGACAGGAATCCATCTCTCCCCAAGTGGACATTCTCAATTTTTCAACCCATCGTCATCTCCTCATTTGAATTCCATGCTGTCACAGTCACTTAGCCCATTTTAAGTTAATATCCTTGTCATCTATCGCCTCCAGGCTCCCTTTGGAGAGTATCAATGAGCTTGACCGATAAGGGAGGATGCATCCCACAGGGGAATTAACCCATGTCACATTGACATTTCTCTCTGCCTCCTTTTTCCACTTCTCTCCCTTGACCACCCTCTCAGTCCCCCCTACTCACAAGGCAGGCAATACGTTGACCTCATCTTTACTAGATGCTGCCTCTTCTACTAATCTCTCACTGCAACTCCCCCCCATGTCTCCGACCACTACTTTGTTTCCTTTTCTCTCGCTCTCCTCCCACACTACTCACTCTGCCCCCTACACAGATGGTAATGGACGCCGCAACCTTCGCTCTCTCTCCCACTACCTCCTCTTCCATCCATCATCTTCCCTCTGCTCAATCCTTCTCCCTCCAATCTCCTGATTCTGCAACCCCCCCCCCCCCCCTGCATCGAGGTCCCATCCTCCCGGCCGGCCGGACCCCCCCCCAGCTCCGTGGGTTGGATGATCATTGCGAGCTCACAGAACAGAGCTCCGGGCAGCGGAGGGAAATGGAAGAAAACTAAACTCCCTGCCGACCGGATCTTTTACTCCCCCCTCTAATTTTCTTCATTTTCTGAGAAGGCACTTTCTAACTTAAATTCAAGCATCTGCCCTAACCAGGAAGCTCTTTGCCACATTTTCCTCCCTCCTGAATCCCCCCTCCCCCCCTGTGGATGATTCGACAACCACTTTGAAAAGAAGGTGAAATTCGATCCTCGCTTGTTAAGTCTAATGACACTGCTGGTCCTACTCACACTGCCCTACCCTATGCTTTGACTTCTTTCTCCTCTCTCTCCAGATAAAATCTACGATTTGTGACTGCAGGCCGCCCAACAACCTGCCCGCTTGATCATCCCCTCCTCTCTTCTCCAGACCATCCCCGGGACTCCCCACCCCACCTCGTGATAACTCATCCTGACCGGCTGGCCATGTCCCTTCCGTTCAAGAGAGCGAGAGTTGCTCCCCTTCTCAAGAAACCAACACTCGATCCCACTGATGTCAACAACTACAGACCAGTATCCCTTTTTCTTTCTTTCCAAAACTACTGAGCGTGCCGCCTTTAGCCAACTCTCTTGTATTTCTCAGAATGACCTTTTGATCCAAACCAGTCAGGTTTCAGGACTGGTCATTCAACTGAGACTGCTCTTCTCTGTGTCACGGAGGCTCTCCGCCACTGCTAAAGCTAACCCCCCCTCCCCTGCTCTGTCCTTCTAGACCTGTCTGCTGCCTTTGATACTGTGAACCATCAGATCCTCCCCCTCCACCCCTCTCCGAGTGGGCATCTCGGCGAGCTCACTCCTGGATTAGCGCCCTACTGACGGTCGCTCCTACACAAGTGGCGGGGGCGAGAAGCTGTTCCGCACCACGTGCTTCACCACTGGTGTCCCCCAGGCTAGTCTAGGCCCTCTCCTTTTCTCCCCATACACCAAGCTCACTCTGGCTGTAACCTCACATGGCCCTCCTATCATTGCTACGCGAGAAACAACTAATTCTCCTTTCCCCTTCTGATAACCAGGTGGAATATTTGCATGTGGCAGACATATCAGATGGATGAGGATACCACCCCAAGCTGAACCCTGGCAAGACGGAGCAGCTTTCCTCCCGGGAAGGACTGCCCGCTCATGATCTGCCATCACGGTTGAAACCCGCTGGTCTCCTCCCAGAGTGCGAAGAGCCCAGGCGTGACCCTGGACAACACCCTGTCGCTCTCCGCCAACATCAAGGCGGTGACCGCTCCTGCAGGTTCATGCTACAACATTCGGAGAGTACGACTGCCTTTACACAGGAAGCGACAGGTCCAATCCAGGCACTATCTCCCCGCCGACTACTGCAACTCGCTGTTGGTGGCCTCCCTGCCTGTGCCAGTTAAACCCCCAAACTCATCAGAATGCGCAGCCGTCTGGTGTTCAACCTTCCCAAGTTCTCTTACGTCACTCCCCCCCTCCGCACACTCCACTGGCTTCAGTTGAAGGTCGCATCCGCTACAAGACCATGGATGCTTGCCTATGGAGCAGTGAGGGGAACGGCACCTCTGTACCTTCGGTCTGATCAGTCCCTACACCCAAACGAAGGCATTGGATACCTCTGGCCGGGTCTCTCTGGGAAGAAGTGCAGCCCAGTAAAAGTTGGTTGGCACCCAATGGTGGGAACAAGCTCCCCCACGACGCCAGGACAGCGGAGTCACTCACCACCTTCCGGGAGGCATTTGAAACCCCACCTCTTTAAGAATAGGGATAGATAAAGTAATCCTTCTACCCCCCCAAAAATTGTAAAGTGGTTATCCCACTGGCTATAGGGTGAACGCAAATTGGTGAGTCGCTCTGGATAAGAGCGCCTGCTAAATGACGAAATGTGCCCTTGAGCAAGGCACTTAACCCTAACTGCTCCTGTAAGTGTCTGGATAAGAGCGTCTATAAATGATAAAATGTAAATGTAAATGTAAATATTAACACAACACACACACACACGTAACATACAAAAAAACACACATAAAGAAAAACACACACATCATCTGTTTACTCATTTCATATGTATAACCTGTATTCAGTATTCTAGTCAATGCCACTCAGACATTGCTGTCCTAATATTATATATTTTTTAATTCATTATTTTACTTTTAGATGTGTGTATTGTTGTGAATTGTTAGATACTACTGCACTGTTGGAGCTAGGAACGACAAGCATTCTGGCTGCACCCGCAATAAATCGTAAAAGTATGTGACCAATAACATGTGCGAAACATGTGATGTGATATTACATATACACGTATGGAAAACAGACACACACAATCCATATTATACACACACAATGCATGGGCACAACTTTGGTTTTTAGAAGTGTGTGGGAGGGCGGACGGACGGACTCAGTATTATAGATGTATCAGTTGGATATAAACACTCCAAAACAGCCAACCCGATCGCGCTGAGGGTCCGCATGGTCCTAAAGCACACCGGCTGCCTCGTTTTGTATACATTCCAATATAATACGTGGGGGCAAAAAGGCATTTAGAATATGTGTGTGTGTGGGGGGGGGAATGTCCCAGTGAAAGTTGGCCACACAGATGTATATTCACACACACACAAGAAATGTGACAGAGGAAAAGAAGCCAGATCACAGGTGAGTGATGTAGTACATGACAGCCCAGCCTTCGATGGGGTGTCCTCGGTGTTGATGAAGTGGTAGTTGATCTGACAGAGAGAGAAACAGCAACATTCTATAGGATATTAATATAGGCATAGTCATTTAGGTGGGGTTGGTTAGGTGGAGGGATGTATGTGGAGGTATTGGGGTTTGGTGTGTTTCTCTCTGTGTGTGTGTGTGTGGAGGTAGTATCTGTGTGTGTTAATGTGGGGCGGGTGTGTGTGTCCACGGTGTGTGTGTGTTGTACTCACGCTGTGGAAGACCAGGGAGATTGACTTGGTGAAGGCAGAGTGCATAGCAGTGGATTTAAACACACTGACTAAGAGAGAGAGAGAGAGAGGGAGAGAGGACAAGAGAGAGAGGAGAGAGAGAGAGGAGAGAGGACAGAGAGAGAGAGGAGAGAGAGAGAGGAGAGAGGAGAGGGAGAGAGTACAAGAGAGAGGAGAGAGGAGAAGAGAGAGAGGAGAGGGAGAGAGGACAAGAGAGAGAGAGAGAGGAGAGGGAGAGAGGACAAGAGAGGAGAGAGGATAGCAGAGGAGGAGGAGTAGAGGGTTATTAACTGCTACTGTGTGCCCATGTGTACCTGGAGCTTATCAGTGTGTAGACCCAGAACATGGTGGTAAGGGTGGGGGGGGGGGGAGGGTAGGTAGCTGGTATTTGATGGCTTTTATCAAATAAAATTGTAGCGGCCAAACACACTATACCAGGGCTGCCAGTCATACACCCTTCAGCACCGCCCTCTCTCTCACTGCCTTGTGAGCGGCTGAGAGAGAGACAGAGAGAGCCTTGGCTAGTGATTGTCAAGATGGAGGCCTTCGTTGCAGTTAACGAAGAGTAGAGAGTAGGTATAGGAAAAAGCAACAAGGGGAAGTTATAGACAATAGCAAATTCAGGTAGGATGCAATTTTGAAACTTTTAATGTATTGAATTTTTTATATTTGAATTTGTTTTATATTAGTGTTATGTATATATTTTTGTTATTGTGAGAATAATGATATATATTTTGTAAAAGTAAACATCATTAGGCTATTGCGTCATTTGTTGGGTACGGTAGGACTAGCCTTTCTTGGTAATTGCTGCAATACAGCCTGTTCAAACTTCTGTGATCGGTTTCAACTATTTGCAAGTGTTTTGCTTCATTTGTTGAGCCATTTTTTTGGCCAAATTAAGTAGTGTTTGGCCGCAATATAATATCCTGTTCGTATTTTATAAAAACAACGGCTTGACCTTGAATGAACCAAAAGAACTTCTGTAATTGGGTGTGTTACTAGATCTGCAGGCTGTGATATGAAGGCAGAGAGAGGAACGACGACTGGAACTTGAGGTAGGAAGAGAGATAAAATAACAATAATATTTTATAAAAAATATAAATTTGATAAAGATGAAACGAATTAGCCTCTCCTGTAGCCTATATGTAAAAAATATAATATTTTTTTTTGGGGGTATATTTGTTGTTATGTGGGAGTTTTGTAAGTGTGAATGGAAATGTGTAATTACCCCGACCCCCCCGAGACACCCGGAGGGAGTGGGGTCACTGCAAGGGAAATCAGCACCCCCGGAGCAAGGGGATAAGTGCCTTGCTCAAGGGCACAGCGACAGATTTTTGTTTACCTTGTTGGCTCCAGGAACCAAACGAGGAACCTTTGGTAACTGGGCCAAAACGTTAACCTCCAAGCTACCTCCCCATCCCGCTTAGCAGAGAAGGATAAATAAACACATGTTGGTGTGAAGCATGCACGCGGTAGTCTATCCCCCCTCTCGGGGCAAGGCCTAAGCTCTCTTCCTTTAGATACATTTATTATATAAATATCATACATCCTATAGGCATATACATGTAATCCCTGAAGCATTTAGTGCTCAAATCCTGACAGCTGGGAACTATGAGGTGGACAATTATTGTTTGAGGAAAGCTAAAAAAACAACAAAAAACAAACAAAAAATTTAGAAATGCTAAATAAAACACAAGGTTTTTCTGTAATTGGTTCAGGCTGTTTTCAAAGGACATTAAATGTGGCAACATCCCCGTTTGTTGCTGGTGTGGATGCGTGGGGAACCCAATGGGTAGGACCCACCCAAGAATATGGATGTGAGTAAAGAATCCAGTACTTGTCAGTTTTCCTATTAGAAACCCTGGGTGGGGTACTGTGCTTCAGCAGTGTGTAGACCAGACCGGGGCTATAAGTGAAGAAGACTCCAGCCATGAAGATGTAGAGATGGAGAGGGATCTCTGCTGCTGACAGGTAACCTCCGGGTTACCTCCACCTGGAAGACACACAATCATATAACAAAGAAGTAGAAACACAATATATATAACACACAGACACACAAATACACACAAGGTAAGAGTACACCACTCACGTTGAGATTGAAGGGGTGGTTGATGCCTGGGTGAATGTTGCTGACAGTAGTGGGAAGTTGAGGGTTGTACAGGCCCCTCATCCAACTGGCCAATCACCATGTGGAACTGGGAGAGGGAGGGGCACGGTCATAAACACACACAGAGGTTGAAGGAATGTTGTGTGGAAAGACTAAAAGCTGTGGAAAGGTTGGATAATTATTTGAGAACGTGTCTGTGAAAAAGGTTGTTGTAAGGTTGTCAGATTGAAGGTATTTAAACGTTGCGAGTAAAGGTGTGTGAATTAGTGGACTCACGCTGAAGCGTAGAGCGCTGATTTTTGACATCAGAGTACCGGATCCGCCCCACCTGGAGAAACATAGATGTTAAACACACAGAGACACACACACACACACACACAGAGACACAGACACACACGCAGAGAGAGACACAGAACACACACAGAGAGACACACACAGACACATATACACACACACACAGAGAGACACACAGAACACACAGAGACACACCCGGTTGGTAGGTTTTAGTTCATTTTGCTTAACCGCCTTCTTCTCCCCCCCTTGGTCGTTCCTCCCTTCCCTCTGCATCACTCATCTTTCTTCCAAATTCCCCCCCACATTTAGATCTCGTTACCTTCACGGGGCTCTAGCTTTCTCCTGGAACCTGAACACACAGCCAATCAGAAGACAGCACATAATGATGATGATGATGCAACGTGAATCCTGTGTAGCTCAGTTGGTAGAGCATGGAGCTTGCAACGCCAGGGTTGTGGGTTCGTTTTAGGGGCAGTATGGAAAAAATATAAAAATAAAATAAATGTATGCACTCACCAACTGTAAGTCGGATAAGAGTGTCTGCTAAATGAATAAAATGTTAAAATGTGAATAAACGCAAACCTTGATACTCTTTAGTCAGGTTATATAACTTTTAATACTACTCTTTTTAGTAGGTTATATAATCATTAACACCAAAATTTAGTAGGTTATAACGACAACACTACTATTTAGTCAGGTTATATAACGACAACACTACAATAGTAGGTTATATAACGACAACACTACTCTTCTTTAGTCAGGCTATATAACGACAACACTAAGTCAGGTTATAACACAAACACTCACTTAGTAGGTTATATAACGACAACACTACAATAGTAGGTTATATAACGACAACACTAATACTTTAGTCAGGTTATATAATAGACAACACTAAACTTTAGTCAGGTTATATAATGACAACACTACTCTTTTATTGTAGGTTATATAACTAATAAACACTACTCTTTAGTCAGGTTATATAACGACAACACTACTCTTTAGTAGGTTATATAACGATAACACTATCTTTAGTCAGGTTATATAACGACAACACTACTTTAGTAGGTTATATAAGAAAAACAGTAAGGAATTTTATAAGGGAAAATATTGTTTTGGGAATTTTATAATACAATATCATTAATTTCATGTTGGTTTATTCCTGGAAATGCCGGGAGCAAAGGATCAATTAAACCTCCAAAAAAAGTGTTAGAATTTATAAATGAATAATGAATAATAACTGACACAAATATTGTGGGTAGTTTGCAATAGCTCTGGGATTTTAAAGAATATTTATCAAAAGATTCAAAAAGAGTGTAGAGATTGTAACTCCTTGTTAAAATAAATGAATCAGGAAATGAGCAGGGGAGCTAAACCATAAGGACCCAAGTATTAATGTAGTGAGCAAGACCACTATGGTTATAAAGTTAGGAATGTTCTGTACACTCAGTGTATATATTTCAAATTAATATTAAGACATATTTGTGTGGGGGGAGTTGAGATTGTCCCATCTTCAAGTATCTCCGAGCTCTGAAACAGCAATATTTTCTCTCAGCCTCATGGCAAAATGTGTAAAATAGCATGAGATTAGTATAAAACACATTTTTTCTCTGCACCATGGAAACAACCCCCACCCTCCGGAACGCGCGCTACGCCACTGCTATCGTACCGCGTGAAATGAAGGGAGGTGTTAGTGCCGACCTGAGCTCTTTATTGAGTGTCTTAGTTTGTTTTCAGCTTGGCTCAAGACGCTGTCCTGGTCTCCATAAGACTTCAGATTAAGGAGAGAGGAGGAACACAATGATTACTAGGGACAACAACACAGCGATTTGATCCCTCTCACCCAAAGAAGAAACCCACGGAGTGGGTGTAATGAGGAAGAGGAAGAGGCTGATGCTGTTTTGTTTGCTGAGAGGACAACCTACATTTCCTCCGCCTGGAGAACAAACATTATAACACAACCTTTATAAGCATTACCCTACCATAACTTTTAGAAACATTTACAACACAACCTATAAGATAACTTACATAACCTTTTAGAAACATTACAACACAACCTTTTTATAAGCATTATTACATAACCTTTTAGAAACATTACAACACAACCTTCTATAAGCATAACCTTAACATAACCTTTTTAGAAACATTACAACAACATTCATTAGGCCTATATGAATCCTACCTTTGAAGCACATCTCATGAACAGCAGATCCTTATCCTTTTCCTTTCTTCTGGGCCAATCAGATTAGCTTAGACCTACTGTCAAGTTACAGGTTGCTAGGTAACATGACTCAACAACCTGTTTGTTATCAAAACAAAATAAGCGGTACGGGAAAAAGTTTTTTTTTTTTTTTTTAAAGGCTCGTGACATGGCTTGGGGAATTATATCAAAATGGCGTAGGAAGAAAAAAAAGTTGCTCCAGTAATATGAGTCATATTTTGAACCGTGATTAGAGAAGCGTCGTAAAGCTGCAGACAGTTGCGGAGCGGTTTTTCTTTCTGGGATGCTAGAACAGGTAACTTTGCAAAGTATAGACTGGTTATAAAGGATGAAACCATAACAATATATTTTGTCTTCTGCATATGCGATGTATCAGATGTACAAGTGTTAGAGCAGAAGACTGATCTGGGTCTGCATCCCTCTTGCCATCATGTACATTATATTTAAAGAACTGATGGAGGAATAGATTAAGCTGATATTCACATGAAAGTGAAGTGGAATGTTGGATCGCACATAAGAGACTAAATGTGGTAGATATATGAAAGGAATGGTATTCTAAAATGGGATATGATGTTTGGAGGATATTAGTGGAAAAGTGAACACACTAAAGAAAACATAATGTAAAAATATGATAGTAAAACATAAATCACCAGCATATCTATGATAGTAAAAAATAATGTATCACCTAGCATAAGATAGTAAAACATAATGTATATGCTTATCTAGATAGTAAAACATAATGTATCACCTAGTATATCTAGATAGTAAAACATAATGTATCACCTAGCATATCTATGATAGTAAAACATAATGTATCACCTAGCATATTATGATAGTAAAACATAAGTATCACCTAATATCTAATGATAGTAAAACATATGTATACCTAGCATATCTATGATAGTAAAACAAATGTATATGATCATGATAGTAAAACATATGTATATAGTATATTATGATAGTAAAAATAATGATACCTAGATATCTACTGATAGTAAAACATAATGTATCACTAGCATATCTACGATAGTAAAACATAATTATATAGCATATCTATGATAGTAAAACATATGTATAAGCATATTATGATAGTGTAAAAAATGTATCACCTAGCATATTACTGATAGTAAAACATAAGTATACCTAGGGATGTAGCTAGTTGGTAGGAGGGGTTGGCAACGCAGGATTGTGGGTTTGATAAAAAAAAATGTATGTGTTAACGGTAAGTCGCTTCTGGATAAGAGCGACGACAAATGATTAAAATGTAAATGTAGTATATCTAGATAGTAAAACATAATGTATCACCTAGCATATCTACTGATAGTAAAAATAATGTATCACCCAGCATATCTATGATAGTAAAACATAATGTATCATGCTATTATGATAGTAAAACATAATGTATCACCTAGAATTAGATAGTAAAACATAGAATGTATCACCTAGCATATCTACTGATAGTAAAACATAATGTATCATGCTCTATCTACTGATAGTAAAACATAATGTATCACCTAGCATATCTACTGATAGTAAAACATAATGTATCACTCTAGCATATCTACTGATAGTAAAACATAATGTATCATGCCTCCCATCTACTGAGAGTAAAACATAATGTATCATGCCCCCATCTACTGAGAGTAAAACATAATTATCACCTAGCATACAGTGCATTTGTAAAGTATTCAGACCCCCTTCACTTTCTCCACATTTTGTTACGTACAGTTTATTTTTAAAATGGACTCAAATCTTTTTTTTCCCCCTCATCAATACACACAATAATAATGACAAAGCAAAAACAGTTAATTTTTATTGTGAATATTATTTAATAATGGATTAGGATTATGTAGGCAGGTAAACATGCCAAAAATTAAAACAGGATGTATTATTGATGTATAAGATAAAATATTGTATTCAGGCAACATATGAGATGTGAATGGGCAACATTTAATTCCAAAGTGAGATTTATTTTTTCTGTCAGAACAAATAATTAATAATTTTGATGGGGGCCATATTTGTTACACTTTCCGCCGAAGTATCGATGCATATAAAATATGAACAAAGAGTACGCATCCGAGAAGTGCCCGTGCGCTTCGCATACTTTGATTTGGAATACCCGACCCTCCAGTGATCGGAGCACGGTAGATTTTGCATTTTTGAGAAACACCCCCAATGTCTCACACAGTAGCCTATATCTTACCTCCCTATCTACTGATAGTAAAATGTATACTATGGCATTGTTGAATAGCTCGATTTTGATTGGCTGGAGGGCATTCTAGAGCGTGAAATATTTAGATAACAGGACAGTTGCAAAAAAGTGATTTGATTTGATGAGATTCTACTCACTGTGTAGGACAGGACTCCATTAACACGAGACTTGAGAGACTGAATCCCACAGAGAGAGAGCGAGAGGAGAGAAACAATGATACAATTCACTAACCGAGACACAAACAGCAGAGAGAGCAAGCTGACACACACCAGTTGTTACAGGTGGCGCGCTCAGGCAGTGTAGGGGAGAGAATGAGTCAGAGTCTTGGCAAAGAAACCAAAGGTGCTGAGATGAACACAAATCTCCGTATTCTGAAAGAGAGAGAGAGATGGGGGGGAGAGGATGGGAGAGAGAGAGAGAGAGAGGGAGGGATGGGGGAAAGAGGGAGGAGGGAGGGGGAGAGAGAGGGCAAAGAGACAGAGGGGGAGAGAGGGCGAGAGAGAGAAATGACGGGAGAGAGGGCGGGAGAGAAATGGGGGAGGGCGAGAGAGAAATGAGGGGGGAGAGAAATGGAGGGAGAGAAATGGGGGGAGAGAGAAATGGAAGGAGAGAAATGAGGGGGAGAGAGGCGCGGGAGAGAAATGGGGGAGAGAGGGCAGGAGGGAGAAATTAGGGGAGAGAGAGAAGGTGGGGAGAGAAATGAGGGGGAGAGAAATGGAGGGGAGAGAAATGGGGGAGAGAGAAATGGAAGGAGAGAAAGAGGGGGGAGAGAGGCGGGAGAGAAACTGACGGGGGAGAGAGGGCAGGAGAGAAATGGGGGGGAGAGAGGGCGGGAGAGAAATGGGGGGAGAGAGGGCTGGGAGAGAAATGGGGGAGAGAGAGGGGGGGAGAGAAATGGGGGGAGGGCGGGGAGAGAAATGGGGGGAGAGAGGGCGGGAGAGAAATGGGGAGAGGGCGGGAGAGAAATGGGGGGGGAGAGGGCGGGAGAGAAATGGGGGAGAGGGCGGGGAGAGAAATGGGGGAGAGAGGGCGGGAGAGAAATGAGGGGAGGGCGGGAGAGAAATGGGGGGAGAGAGGGCGGGAGAGAAATGAGGGGGGAGAGAGGGCGGGAGAGAAATGAGGGGGGAGAGAGGGCAGGAGAGAAATTAGGGGAGAGAGAGAAGGTGGGAGAGAAATGAGGGGGAGAGAAATGGAGGGAGAGAAATGGGGGGAGAGAAATGGAAGGAGAGAAATGAGGGGGAGAGAGGGCGGAGAGAGAAATGAGGGGGAGAGAAATGAGAGGGAGATAAATGGGGGAGAGAGAAATGGAAGGAGAGAAATGAGGGGGAGAGAGGGCGGGAGAGAAATGGGGGAGAGAAATGGAGGGAGATAAATGGGGGGAGAGAGGGCGGGAGAGAAATGGGAATGGGGGAGAGAAAGGGGAGAGAGGGCAGGAGAGAAATTAGGGAGAGAGAGAAGGTGGGAGAGAAATGAGGGGGAGAGAAATGGGAGAGAGAAATGGAAGGAGATAAATGGGGGGAGGGAGGGAGAGAAAATGGGGAGAGGGCGGGAGAGAAATGGGGGAGGGCGGAGAGAAATGGGGGAGAGAGGGCAGGAGAGAAATTAGGGAGAGAGAGAAGGTGGGAGAGAAATGAGGGGGAGAGAAATGGGGAGAGAGAAATGGAAGGAGATAAATGGGGGGGGAGAGGGCGGGAGAGAAATGGGGGGAGAGGGCGGGAGAGAAATGGGGGAGAGGGCGGAGAGAAATGGGGGAGGGCAGGAGAGAAATGGGGGGAGAGGGCGGGAGAGAAATGAGGGGAGAGAAATGGAGGGAGAGAAATGAGGGGGAGAAATGGAGGGAGAGAGGAAGCGGGAGAGAAATGAGGGGGGAGAGAGTGCGGGAGAGAAATGAGGGGGGGAGAGAGGGCGGGAGAGAAATTAGGGGGGGAGAAATGGAGGGAAATAAATGGGGGGGAGAAATTAGGGGGAGAGAGTGTGGGAGAGAAATGAGGGGGGAGATAAATGGAAGGAGATAAATGGGGGGAGCAAGGAGTGAGGGTGACATTTGTTATGAAAGTATGAAAACTGTAGGATGAAAACATCAATGTGGCAAATGGATCATGAGAACACTCAGGCTGTAGTTAGTGTATCTAGCTTTTGTAGCTATCTGAATGCTTTAACATCTCAGCTGATGTAAACGTTAGCCAGCTAGCTAACTGACCATTTTTCCTAGTTGTTAAAAATCAGACACATTAAAGGTTGCCGCTCGCTAGCAGGCTATTTAATTAGCTAGCTAGTGTAATTAGCTAATAGCAGCTAGCAAACAGAGTTGCAGAAATCCCCTGACGATGTGCCAAGCACGTTAGCTAGCTAGCTTAGGTATGGCTGAAATGGGCAAATGAAGTTAGCTAGCGTGATGCATTTTGAACAAGTTACATTTTTGGAACTTTACTAGCACTATCCCCATTTCGTATACTATTGGCTATAAGTACACATTAACTGAGAACACAAACCATTAAGTAACGTTAAAGCAATATTGGTGTTATTTTACCTTTAGGGCGAGTTTGTGTCTTCTTGCTTCGCAAAAGACCAACACCAGTACGAGCACAAAAAACCGCTAAACCAACGCCTCCATGTCGTCCCATGGTAGCTAACAAGCATAGCTAGCCGGCTGGTAATATGTTACAAAACTAGAGTATACCCTATTCACTACAGAATAAATATTATATTCGCCGATAAAGTGAAAATAATCAATTTTCCAAAACTATAAAGCTCCCTAGTTCACACTTCCTGGTCTCATTGCTACTACACGTCATCAGGGTAACGGGTGACCACTCTGCTAGGCGCCCCCAACCGGAGGGAAGGTATATGACGGGAGGAAACTGGAGGTTTGATCCCACACGATGTTCTGTTATCCAGAACTGAATATCGTTTCTAGATAAATATTTAATGTTGAAAATGCATCAGTCTGGTGCAACCGGAACCAAGTCAGTTAAATGATGATGATGGTGTTGTTGATGATGACTGCACTTTGGGGGATCTGGGACCAAAATAATCTCATACATTTTGTTCTTTCAAGGAATAAATGATTTAATGAATGAATGCGATACATGTGTTTATTTAGGGAAAGAATGTGAGTGAAAATGTTAAAATAATAAAACATGTAGTGCATTCAGAAAGTATTCAGACCACATTTTTTGTAGACAGCCTTATTCTAAAATGGATGAAATAAATAAAAATCCTCATAAATCTACACACAATACCCCCATAATGACAAAGCAAAAACAGGTTTTTTGAAATGTTTGCAAATGTATTAAAAATAAAAAATAGAAATCCTTATTTACATACGTATTCAGTCCCTTTGCATGAGACTCAACATTTAGCTCAGGTGCATCCTCTTTCCATTGATCATCCTTGAGATGTTTCAACAACTTGATTTGAGTCCACCTCTGGTCAATTCAATTGATTGGACATTATTTGGAAAGGCACCCACCTGTCTATGTAAGGTCCCACAGTTGACAGTGCATGGCAGAGCAAAAACCAAGCCATGAGTTCGAAGGAATTGTCCGTTGAGCTCCGAGACAGGATTGTGTCGAGGCACAGATCTGGGGAAGGGTACCAAAATGTCTGCAGCATTGAAGGTCCCCAAGAACACAGTGGCCTCCATTATTCTTAAATGGAAGAAGTTTGGAACCACCAAGACTCTTCCTAAGAGCTGGCCGCCCGGCCAAACTGAGCAATCGGGGAGAAGGGCCTTGGTCAGGAGGTGACCAAGAACCCGATGGTCACTCTGGCAGAGCACCAGAGTTCCTCTGTGGAGATGGGAGAACCTTCCAGAAGGACAACTATCTCTGCGAACACTCCATCCTCAGTAAAAGGCACATGACTGGTTGCATCACTGCCTGGCATGGCAACTGCTCGGGCCCGGCCGACGCAAGGCACTACAGAGGGTAGTGCGTACGGCCAGTACATCACTGGAGGCCAAGCTTCCTGCCATCCAGGACCTGGTGTGATGGTGTGCTGAGCTTGTAGTTAAATACCCAAGAAGACTCAAAGGCTGTAATCGCTGCAAAAGGGGCTTCTACAAAGTACTGAGTAAAAGGTCTGAATACTGCAGCTGAAAAACATCCCCACAGCATGATGCTGCTACCACCATGCTTCACCGTAGGGATGGTGCCAGGTTTCCTCAGACGTGACGCTTGGGTATTCAGGCCAAAGAGTTCAATCTTGGTTTCATCAAAACCAGAGAATCTTATTTCTCATGGTCTGAAAGCCTTTAGGTGCCTTTGGGCAAACTCAAAGCGGGATGTCATGTGCCTTTTAATGAGGAGTGGCTTCCCCGTCTGGCCACTCTACCATAAATGCCAGATTGGTGGAGTGCTGCAGAGATGGCTGTCCTTCTGAGGGTTCTCCCATCTCCACAGACCGAACTCTTGAGCTCTGTCAGTGACCAAATCATGTGCCTTTCCAAATCATATCCAATCAATTTAATTTCCCACAGGTGGGGACTCAAATCAAGTTGTAGAAACATTTCAAAGATGATCAATGGAAACAGGATGCAACTGAGCTCAATTTCGAGTCTCATAACAAAGGGTCTGAATACTTATAAGGTATTTGTTTTTTTCTTTTTTAATATATTTGCAAAAATGTCCCCAAAAATCTGTTTTCACTGTCATTATGGGGCATCGTGTGGAGATTGATGAGGATCATTTTTAAAATCCAGTTTAGAATAAGGCTGTAACGTAACAAAATGTGGAAAAAGTAAAGGGGTCTCCTATCTTTAGAACATATTCTGGGCGTTCTGCCAGATGGTCCTAAAGAGGGGGTCATGCTCGGCCCCTCCCCTTATATCTTTACCAAGCACAGGCAGGAACCAAGGATTATTTATGACACTAAAACAAGATTAACATTTTCAAGGCTCTCTTTTCACATGCTAAATTTTCCATCACAAGGCATTTATAAGTTATATTCTTCAGGGAATCAAATTAAATATAATTCATTTAAATCCCAGATTGCTGCTTTAGGATAAACACTTTCACTACATATTTATTTGGAAGCCACTGATTTGATCATCTCAAGTCTATTCGATCTTCATGGACAGATGGACGGGACAACAGCAGTAGGAGCTGCAGGCCCAGGATGCTGGACCTGGACAGGAGCTGCTGGTAGTGGTACCACAGGCCCGTGGGGTTGGACCTGGACAGGAGCTGCTGGTGAGTGGTACCACAGGCCCGTGGGGTTGGACCTGGACAGGAGCTGCTGGTAGTGGTACCACAGGCCCGTGGGGTTGGACCTGGACAGGAGCTGCTGGTAGTGGTACCACAGGCCTGTGGGGTTTCGGACCTGGACAGGAGCTGCAGGTAGTGGTACCACAGGCCCGATGGGGTTGGACCTGACAGGAGCTGCTGGTAGTGGTACCACAGGCCCGGGTGGGGTTGGACCTGGACAGGAGCTGCAGGTGTACACATAATACATTTTACAACACATAACCATTATCATTGTTTGTGATGATGGGGTCATCAGGGATGAGACTAATAGAACTAGAAGACTTGATGAGAACATTTCATAATCATCATTTAATAACGCAACACCCCGTAATTCTACTTCTATTCCTAATGCTACTACTTCCACCTGCACCACACCCTTCATTTGAGTTTGTCTACATTTTCGTTACCTGGCAACCAGATAAACCGTTCCATTCATTTTCAGTACTGCCCTTTTTCTTTCAGAAGAAGATCAAACTCTTTAACAACAGTTCGCAAGAACAACTGAAATGTGGGGCAAGTAGTTTTAATCGGACTGGAAATCCACAAATTCTGCTGTCTGGAACACAAAAAAGCATTCGAGTCAGTATCTACGATCTTAAACATGTAATGTGAATATACTGAGGTCACAGCTAAATAAATATCTAAAGTTGTAATCTCTTCATGGCTTATAGATATTACTGTTGGGTTGATCCTATATCCATGTGTGTAATATTTGTGGAGAGAATGCATGGTTTGTTCGGGTTAGATTGCAGTGAGGAGTTGTTTCAATCAAGGTCTCTTTGTCTCCATTCCTTGTCTTCCTCTCATCCTGCACCTTGAGAATCAACAATGGACAGATAAATTGTGGTTCAATCAAATACATGTTGCTTGTAGGTCATATGTTTTCATCACAATACATATCTGCTTTGCCTAGTTTCAATCAGCTGTGCTTACTTTAGTTTTCCTTGCATAATGGAACGAATGAAACAGTCACAAAAGTGCAACTCAAAGCTAAATCAAGCACACATCAAGTACTTTGACGTAATTACTTGACTCTGGTTTGATTTCAACTAGTATATGAACATGCATTCTTGAGGCACAGGGCACATGTTATTGTTTCCATGTTGTGCGTTTGACACTGCCAGCTTGATGGAATTCCAGCCAGATAGAAGTGGGGTATGAAATGTTAGTGCTGACCTCCTGATCACAACATTACTGGGAAGCAACAACACATTCAGGATGGACCTCTCTTCAGGGACAAACAGTTGGTGGAATAACAATATAGTATAGTATAGTATGCCATTTAGCAGACGCCTATCCAAAGCGACTTACAGTCATGCGTGCATATATTTTTTTTGTGTATGGGGTGGTCCCGGGGATCGAACCCACTACCTTGGCGTTACAAGCGCCGTCTCTACCAGCTGAGCCACAGAGGACCACAAGCCCCCTGAATAGGGGAGATGGGAGCATCTTCTTCATGGACGTTGCCATAAGCAGAGAATCCAGTGATGTTTATTACGAGTGTGTGTTTCTGTTATCTCAAGAGGATTGGATAAACTCAATGATGTCATCAGTCACATGGGGCTACAGGACAGGAAGTCACATCCACCACCTGGGAAAGAAAGAGAACATTTAGATCTTTCTCAGATATATTACAATGCAAATAGTCCGGGTAGCCATTTGATTAGCTGTTCAGGAGTCTTATGGCTTGGGGTAGAAGCTGTTAAGAAGCCTTTTGGACCCCTAGTCTTGGTTCCGGTACGCTTGCCGGCGGTAGCAGAGAGAACAGTCTATGATTAGGGGTGGCTGGAGTCTTTGACAATTTTTAGGGCCTTCCTCTGACACCGCCTGGTATAGAGGTCCTGGATGGCAGGAGCTTGGGCTCAGCGTGTACTGGGCCGTACGCACTACCCTCTATAGTGCCTTAAGGTCGGAGGCCGAGCAGTTGCCTGATGCAACCAGTCAGGATGCTCTCGATGGTGCAGCTGTAGAACTTTTTTGAGGATCCGAGGACACATGCCAAATCTTTTCAGTCTCGGTGAGGGGGGAATAGGATTTGTCGTGCCCTCTTCACAACTGTCTTGGGTGTTTGGACCATGATAGTTTGTTGGTGATGTGGACACCAAGGAACTTGAAGCTCTCAACCTGCTCCACTACAGCCCTGTCGATAGAGAATGGGGGGCGTGCTCGGTCTTGAAATGAATACTTACCAGAATGAATCTGACAGTGTGGGAGGTGTAGTTGGCAGACAGACTTCAGAGGGCAGTCGATGTTGAACAGGGTCCTGCAGGTCTCTTTGCCTCCCTGAGCTAGAAGCCTCCTGTTCCAGGAGACTGTCATATAGAGCACCTCTCCCTCTCCCTCCATCCTAAACACCAGGCCTGTTATACTGCACTGGAACAGACCTGCACTGGGGCACCGGAACCTAGAACAAACAATGGTGAAGAATGACATTTTAATTACATTTCCTGGATTTAAGGTATTGTCCTTCTTTTATACAAACTACCAATAAGAAACATTAAATATATCAAATTACCGGTATTCTCCCTGTTGTCCTGATCATGGATTTCAGGTGTAAATTCATCTGGAGAACTCTAAATGTAGAAACAATAGATACTGTAATTCAACCAATAGTGTGAAGAATAGTTTTTAATTTCAGTCTTTCTCTCAGTCCAGTGAGGGTCTTACCATGTGATGGTGTTCCAGGAAGAGAGGAGAACCTAAAGAGAACCAAATATAGATCAATCATCCATGTTTTCTATAAAACTTCCAGATGTTTGTTCCAGATGAATATATTAGCTGTATAGCTGTTACCCCTTTTCTCTTCCCAACTCCTTGTCCATCCTCTTTGGGTGTTCTCCTGGGTGTTCACAGCTACCTCTGTGTTGAGACTGTTAGCCATCTCCAGTGGTCTCCTCAGGATGGGAGGAGGACAGTCCATCTCCAGTGGGATCTCTAGGATGGGGAGGACAGTCCATCTCCAGTGGTCTCTCTGGGATGGGAGGACAGTCCCTCCAGTGGTCTCTCTAGGATGGGAGGACAGTCCATCTCCAGTGGGATCTCTAGGATGGGAGGACAGTCCATCTCCAGTGGTCTCTCTAGGATGGGGAGGACAGTCCATCTCCAGTGAGTTCTCTAGGATGGGAGGACAGTCCATCTCCAGTGGTCTCTCTAGGATGGGAGGACAGTCCATCTCCAGTGGTCTCTCTAGGATGGGAGGACAGTCCATCTCCAGTGGTCTCTCTAGGATGGGAGGACAGTCCATCTCCAGTGGTCTCTCTAGGATGGGAGGACAGTCCTTCTCCAGTGGGATCTCTAGGATGGGAGGGGCAGTCCATCTCCAGTGGTCTCTAGGATGGGAGGACAGTCCATCTCAGTGGTCTCTCTAGGATGGGAGGACAGTCCATCTCCAGTGGTCTCTCTAGGATGGGAGGACAGTCCATCTTCAGTGGTCTCTCTAGGATGGGAGGACAGTCCATCTTCAGTGGTCCTCTCTAGGATGGGAGGACAGTCCATCTCCAGTGGTCTCTCTAGGATGGAAGGACAGTCCATCTCCAGTGGTCTCTCTAGGATGGGATGACAGTCCATCTCAGTGGTCTCTCTAGGATGGGAGGACAGTCCATCTCCAGTGGTCTCTCTAGGAGAGGAGGACAGTTCATCTCCAGTGGTCTCTCTAGAATGGGAGGCACAGTCCATCTCCAGTGGTCTCTCTAGGATGGGAGGACAGTCATCTCCAGTGGTCTCTCTAGGATGGGAGGAAGTCCATCTCCAGTGGTCTCTAGGATGGGAGGGACAGTCCATCTCCAGTGGTCTCTCTAGGATGGGAGGACAGTCCATCTTCAGTAGTCTCTCTAGGATGGAGGACAGTCCAACAGCTCATCCAGATCTAGGACTGACAGCTTTGGGGTTTCCTAGATTCAAATCAACAGAATAGATAGAAAATATTGCTGATATAGAAGTATGTTTCCATGTCAAGTTTTACCTGTTTTCTGTTCTTCTGTCTCCATCCCCTCTCCTCTCACTGTGAACAGTTCATCTTTGTCCTGTTGGATTCCAGTGTCTTTGCTGCCCAATGCCTCCAACACACACACACTAGAAGAACTACCAGTAATTTTCCTTTCTTTCCTTTAGAGAGAGAGAGAGCTACAGAGAGAGAGAGCTACAAAAGAGAGAGAGAGAGAGAGCTACACAGAGAGAAAGACCTACAGAGAGAGAGAGAGCTACAGAGAGAGAGACCTACACAGAGAGAGAGAGACCTACAGAGAGAGAGAGAGAGAGAGAGCGAGAGAGCTCAGACAGAGAGAGAGAGCTACAAAGAGAGAGAGAGAGAGAGAGAGAGCTACAGAGAGAGAGAGAGAGAGAGCTACAGAGAGAGAGCTACAGAGAGAGAGAGCTTCAGAGAGAGAGAGAGCTACAGAGAGAGAGAGCTACAGAGAGAAAGAGAGGTACAGCGAGAGAGAGAGAGAGAGAGAGAGAGCTGCAGAGAGAGAGAGGCATTGTAAGTAACCTCAAAGTCCATCTCCAATAATCGACTAAACATTTTTAGTGTGCAAAACATTACGAACTACCTGCTCTTCCCATGACATTAGACAGACCAGGTAAATCAAGTGAAAAGCTGCAATGATCCTTTATTGATGTCATGTGTTCAATCCACTTCAATCAGTGATAGATGAAGGGGAGGAGACCGGTTAAAGAAGGATTTTTAAGCCTTGAGACAGTTGAGACGGATTGTGTATGTGACTTGCCATTCAGAGGGTGAATTGGCAAGACAAAAAAATGTAAGTGTCTTTGAACCACTGAACCACCGTGTTATTGATTTCATGTAGGATAGTTTGAGTGCGTTAAATAATCACATTGACATCACCTGGATACACACAATAAATTAAAGAGGGGCCTATTCAATGTTATTATGGGAGTCAGTTGCTTTCAGTTGCTTTTTGTTTTTCATTTTACTTGAACATTTTCAGCTCAGCAACAGCAGGATGGATCTTGTGCCGAAATAAACTCTTAACATCCCATCATGTAACCGATCGTATAATGACAGATCTATTGTCTTGCTGTGTTACCTCCTCCGTGACTCTCTCGGCAACTCTCTTATCAGATCATCCAGCTGCTTCCTCCTCAGGATCATCAGTGTGTTTCTTTTACAGCTCTCTCAGGCCGTATGTCTTCACCATCTGATCCACTGTGTCCTGTCTGTCAGCGTTCTCCAGCTGACTCTCTGGGATGAGAGGAAAGCCTAACATCCAGCCAATAGTCAAGTAAGACTGAAATGTCTTCAGCTGTTCTCCAGTGAGCTCCTCCAGAGTGGTCAGCCGCAGAGCTGGAACATCCAACATGGAGGTGTTTAAAACAACAAGTGTGAACGAATTTAAGATTTGGGAATAGAATTACTGGCTACTGATTTAAAACAAAACACATATTCATATTAAGGCGTATCTAGAATATTTCTCATCATATAATCCCATGTAATCATGAAATTAACTACTAGCATACACACACACACACACACGCACACACACAGGACATACACACACACAGTACAATTGCAATGATCTACTTACAGTGTTGAGAGAAAGTTTGTGAACTTTAGCATTTTCTGTATTTCTGCATGAATTTTACCCAAAATGTAATCAGATCTTCATCTAAATCCGAATAAGTGATAAAGGGACCTGATTTAACAAATAACAAAAACAATTGTACCTTTTACTTTCTTTATTGAGGAAATTAATCCAACATTCAATTTCTATGTGGGAAAAGTATGTGAACCTCTAGATTATGTGAATCTGTGATCGAATAAAATGATCTCTCACTTCCGGTTAGTGGGTGTAGCCCAGTGGTCAACAACCAGTCGATCGCGGTCCTTTATTTATTTATTTATTTATTCAACTTTTCCGGAGCAAAGTGTTCCCATTTTTGAACCATTTAATTTGTCTGAACAAGGATAGCTGTAGTTAAATCAGTGCCGTCCACTGTACTGGCCAATCGGATAGCTCAAACCACCGTGCCTAGTACAGCTTCCACACCCCAGCCTACATGAGAGTGTAATAACTTTTAAAACCATGACCAGAGAGAGACTGTCAAAGAATACAGCAAAGAGCTGCTGTTTGAGTTTGCTTTTACGTTTTTATTCAGCACTGTCCAACACTTGTTTATTTAACAGTTCTACAAAACATAAAACAGGTTCGGCCCTACTTCCTCTCGCGCCGCAGCTGCAATGAATTAGTAGACGAGATTATCGATAGGCCTGCGTTTTTAATATTAGCAGCTTGTCAGTATTTTCCCCCAATATCAAGGAATATTTCACTTGCTCAAAGAAACAACATGAATTTGTACATGTCTCACTGGAGGAAAGGAGAGAGAGGGTCCAGTGAGGAGGCGGACCCTCTGCTGCTCTCTCCCTCCGCTGAGATTGACCATCATCAGATGCAGGTACCATCAGTCCAGTAAAATGAAAAAAGCAAATTAATTCAATTTATGCTCAGCTGTGCACTCACAAGTATTACAACAACTGACCTATTTTGTTATCAAAGCTCGAGTTTTGAAATATAATATGGTTTTAGAAGAACAATATTGACATGGCCAGGCATATAGCCAATATGCTGTGATAATGTGTTAGCCGAATGAACAAACTTCATTACCACATAACAGTTTTTATTAATGTTGCATAGGCTTACATTTTTTAAGTACTGTTTTACAAATAAATCTGAGCGGTAGATCTCTGCTTGCTTTTTGACTGCGAAGGTGATCTTGATTGTGAACACTGGTGTAGCCTACCTAGTTACATCAAACTTCTCCAAGACTAACATCAATCATCCACGGCATAATACCATTGGCCTAACGGTTATTTCAAACCTATTCTTTTACCTTAGATGGATCCATTTTTGACAAAAGTCCAGGAGATGACAGCCGACGTACCGAATATTAATTACATGTTCAATCAAACGTAGCTAGCCTACCTATTTCTTCCTGAACATGTGGCCCACACCTCATAAGGATCACGACCAATTTTTTTCAATTTCCGCCTAAAATGACATACCCAAATCTAACTGCCTGTAGCTCAGGACCTGAAGCAAGGACATGCATATTCTTGATACTATTTGAAAGGGGAAACACTTTGAAGTTTGTGGAAATGTGAAATTAATGTAGGAGAATATAACACATTAGATCTGGTAAAAGATAATACAAACAGAAAACATGAGTTTAAAATTTTTCTTTTTTGTTCCATCATCTTAATGATATAATATTGCAGTTTAGGCGCAATTTAGATTTTGGCCACTAGATGGTAGCAGTGTGTGCAAAGTTTCAGATTGATCCAGTGAAGCATTTGCAATACTGGACTCTATTTTGTATCAAGTCTACCCAAATGTGCCGAATTGGTCAATTGATACATTTTCAAGTGCATAACTATAGAGAACATACAACAATGATATGGTAATACAAAATGTAAGTTTACACACTCCCAGGAATGTCATACATGAGGGATCATTAGCTTATACATTCACTTTCACACATCTAGATGGCTGGGCGGGGTGGGTGTGGAGCCAAAGATAGCAGGGGTTCAAACTGTAGATTCCAGTTCCTACATTTGAATAAAACATTTTTTATCAAACAAAGTGTTTGCATTTTATCTCTGGGACCCTCGGGATGACAAATCAGAGCAAGATTACTGAATGTAAGTACATTATTTACCTTCAGAGGTGAATGTATCAAACCAGTTGCCGTGATACGTTTTTTGTTGTTGTGCGCTCTCCTCAAACAATAACATGGTATTTTTTCACTGTAATAGCTACTGTAAATTGGACAGTGCAGTTAGATTAACAAGAATTTAAGCTTTCTGCCCATATAAGACATGTCTATGTCCTGGAAAGTTTGCTGTTACTTACAACAGTCATGCTAATCACATTAGCGCACGTTAGCTCAACCGTCCCGTAAAGGGGACACTGATCCCGTGGAGGATAAGAGCAATCAACCCATCAGCTGTGAGAAATTAACATAGGCTACATCAGGAAGTAGCCATTAACGTTAACCTCCAGGGTGTGCTGTTATTCGGAGATGTGGCTACCATTAACCTATTGTAAAACATTCACATTAAAGTAAAATGAGTATCTAAACTCAGCAAAAAAAGAAAGCCCCTTTTAAGGACCCTGTCTTTCAAAGATAATTCGTAAAATCCAAATAACTTCACAGATCTTCATTGTAAAGGGTTTTAACACTGTTTTCCATGCTTGTACAATGAACCATAAACAATTAATGAACATGCACCTGGGAACGGTCGTTAAGACACTAACAGCTTACAGACGGTAGGCAATTAAGGTCACAGTTATGAAAACTTAGGACACTATAGAGGCCTTTCTACGACTCTGAAAAACACCAAAAGAAAGATGCCCAGGGTCCCTGCCATCTGTGTGAACGTGCCTTAGGCATGCTGCAAGGAGGCATGAGGACTGCAGATGTGGCCAGGGGCAATAAATTGCAATGTCAGTACTGTGAGATGCCTAAGACAGCACTACATGGAGACAGGACGGACAGCTGATCGTCCTCCGCAGTGGCAGACCACGTGTAACAACACCTGCACAGGATCGGTACATCTGAACATCACACCTGCGGGACAGGTACAGGATGGCAACAACAACTGCCCGAGTTACACCAGGAACGCACAATCCCTCCATCAGTACTCAGACTGTCCGCAATAGGCTGAGAGAGGCTGGACTGAGGCTTGTAGGCCTGTTGTAAGGCAGGTCCTCGCCAGACATCACCGGCAACAACGTCACCTATGGGCACAAACCACGTCGCTGGACCAGACAGGACTGGCAAAAAGTGCTCTTCACTGACGAGTCACGGTTTTGTCTCACCAGGGGTGATGGTCGGATTTGTGTTTATCGTCGAAGGAATGAGCGTTACACGAGGCCTGTACTCTGGAGCGGGAAAAAAAACGAGTACATTCGCAGCCTACGACTTTCAACTTTTATTTAACAATTTCAACAATCCAGAAGTAACAAGAGAAAGGTTGCATAGAAGACTGGAAAACACTATTTATCTATCCATATTGTTCTTTAGAAATGAAATTATCTAACGTACTGATCATATCTAACGTAGTCCCGTGTAGCTCAGTTGGTAGAGCATGGCGCTTGCAACGCCAGGGTTGTGGGTTCGTTTCCCACGGGGGGCCAGTATGAAAAAAAATTAAATAATAATAATAATGTATGCACTCACTAAATGTAAGTCGCTCTGGATAAGAGCGACTGTAAATGTAAAAATCTCAGTAACATTTGAATGATAAAATAACAGTGAGTTTCTCAGTCATTTAATTTACTGTACTGCTGCTGCCTTTCACTCCTTCAACTCCCCGACACTTCCTGCTCAGGGATTAGTCAAGTATTTAGATACATTGTGTTGCGTTGCATTGTGTTGTGTTGTGTTGCGTTACGTTGTGTTGTATCGTATTGTATTGTGTTGCGTTGCATTGTGTGGTATTGTGTTGTTGTGTTGTGTTGTATTGTGTTGTGTTGTGTTCTATTCTGTATCCCATTATTTTCTATTCATTCCACTAAATCATCAGAGAATATTGTGTTTATAAAGGTAATGACATAATGTAAAAAGTTCAACAATACCATCATATTATTATATTATTATCATATTCACATATGCACTACAGTGAGTATGGTTACATGCTGGATAGTCAGATTAATATATTACTATTAATTATATTACGTGCATGTAAACATACTCAGTAATTTAAAATAATGTATTTTATTACTATTAAAAACATCATAGTCCCTGATCTTGTAGTCTGCAGCCAGTGTACCAGAGTAACACAGGTAGGTTGTCCTGGTAGACAGTAGCCTCACAGTGATGTCACCTTGCCTGAGACCTGGGGCTTGTATAGTAAACTACAGACTGATGGGAGTGCTGGTGAGAATGGGGTCCAATCAACGTTACACACCAACCACCTCTGGTCAGGATGGCTCCTCCCTCAAAGTACTGCTCTCTGTCTCTGATAAATGTCATAGTATTCAGACCCCTTGACTTTTGTATCTCATGGGAGAGAGAGAAAGACATAGGAGTGTATCTCATGGGAGAGAGAGAGAGACATAGTGTATCTCATGGGAGAGAGAGAGAGAAAGACAGAGTGTATCTCATGGGAGAGAGAGAGAGAGACATAGTGTATCTCATGGGAGAGAGAGAAAGACATAGTTTATCTTACAAAAGGAACAAATGAAGGGAGATTGACAATATGTATATGTATAGACTACACCTATAGAATAGAAGAGGCATTTTCATTTCAGAGAATTCTATTCTATTTCCCTTTATTCAAATTCACATTGCAATTCTGTATCCTGGTTACTCCTTCAATTCAAATTTAATTCAAATGAAATAATTTAATTGGAATTTGAGGCATTCTCAATTCAATTCGTAACTGACCACAACCCTGTTATACACTACAAAATATAACATATTTCCCTGAGAGTGAAATGAGTCCCTGACATTCAGTCTGATAAAAGCTGGAATCCATAATGGTGAAACAGCCACGTCCGTTGAGATATTACAACAACAAAGAAGCTACTATAAACAACCACAATGTTTTCCCCTCAGACATCATTACATTTTTACATTTTAGTCATTTAGCAGACGCTCTTATCCAGAGCGACTTACAGTTAGTTAGTAAATACACTTTAAAAAAATAAATAAATTCATACTGGCCCCTGTGGGAATCGAACCCACAACCCTGGCGTTGCAAGCATCATGCTCTACCAACTGAGCTACACGGGACCTATCATTACACACATGATAGAAGAGCACAATATGAACTGCAATTATTTTTACCATGCTGCACGCCGCTCCGCAGCTAGGCAACAAAAACAATAACAAAGGTGGTGGGGAGGCCAGTGGTGCTGCTTCCCTACTGCTGATTCCAATTGAATTGAATTGAGAGATTAAATAGTTTCGATTCATGCAATTACAAAACACTATCCCAGATATTTATACATTACAAAATATACCATATTTCCCTGAGAGTGAAATTAGTCCCTGAGATTCAGTCTGATTAATGTCGATATGGCTGAAAGGTCATACCTTAAAATATATTTTGTTATAAAGGATATATTTCTAATCTGAAGAGTGATATTTGCACCTATTTCTCTTTATCCATCATAAAAGGAGCCCACTAGTCCCTATTGTTGGAACATAATGACATTACAATTTAAAAGATGCTCTTAAAGATACCATTATATAAACATATACACTATATCTAAACAGAGATATATATTGATATTGTGTTCAGCCAGTGCAGCTGTCCAGTCAGTTGTCTGCTAGATGTTAAGTCTCACATGTTGTTGCCTGAGACCTGTCCAGGATGATTCAACATTCAACATGTTCCAGATAGAAATTCAATATACAGATATTTACAAATATAAAACATAAATATTCCTCCTTTATATTGGGAGACTATAAAGAATAGAGTCCCTGATCTTGTAGTCTGCAGCCAGTGTACCAGAGTAACACAGGTAGGTTGTCTGGTAGACAGTAGCCTCACAGTGATGTCACCCTTGCCTGAGACCTGGGGCTTGATAGTAAACTACAGACTGATGGGAGTGCTGGTGAGAATGGGGTCCAATCACATTACACATCAACCACCTCTGGTCAGGATGGCTCCTCCACAAAGTACTGCTCTCTGTCTCTGATAAATGTCATAGTATTCAGACCCCTTGACTTTTGTATCTCATGGGAGAGAGAGAAAGACATAGAGTGTATCTCATGGGAGAGAGAGAGAGAGAGACATAGTGTATCTCATGGGAGAGAGAGAGAGAAAGACAGAGTGTATCTCATGGGAGAGAGAGAGAGAGACATAGTGTATCTCATGGGAGAGAGAGAGAGAAAGACAGAGTGTATCTCATGGGAGAGATGGAGAGAGACAGAGTGTATCTCATGGGAGAGAGAAAGACATAGTTTATCTTACAAAAGGAACAAATGAAGGGAGATTGACAAGATGTATATGTATAGACTACACCTATAGAATAGAAGAGGCATTTTCATTTCAGAGAATTCTATTCTATTTCCCTTTATTCAAATTCACATTGCAATTCTGTATCCTGGTTACTCCTTCAATTCAAATTTAATTCAAATGAAATAATTTAATTGGAATTTGAGGCATTCTCAATTCAATTCGTAACTGACCACAACCCTGTTATACACTACAAAATATAACATATTTCCCTGAGAGGGAAATGAGTGCCTGTCATTCAGTCTGATTAAAGCTGGAATCGTTCATGGTGAAACAGCCACGTCCGTTCGAGATATTACAACAACAAAGAAGTTGTTGGGAACAACCACACTGTTTTCCCCTCAGACATCATTGCACGCGATAGAAGAGCACAATATGAACTGCAATTCTGTTACCATGTTGCACGCCGCTCCGCAGCTAGGCAACAAAAACAATAACAAAGGTGGTGGGGGAGGCCAGTGGTGCTGCTTCCCCTACTGCTGATTCCAATTGAATTGAATTGAGAGATTAAATAGTTTCGATTCATGCAATTACAAACACTATCCCAGATATTTATACATTACAAAATATACCATATTTCCCTGAGAGTGAAATTACCCTGAGATTCAGTCTGATTAATGTCGATATGGCTGAAAGGTCATACCTTAAAATATATTTTGTTATAAAGGATATATTTCTAATCTGAAGAGTGATATTTGCACCTATTTCTCTTTATCCATCATAAAAAGGAGCCCACTAGTCCCTATTGTTGGAACATAATGACATTACAATTTAAAAGATGCTCTTAAAGATACCATTATATAAACATATACACTATATCTAAACAGAGATATATATTGATATTGTGTTCAGCCAGTGCAGCTGTCCAGTCAGTTGTCTGCTAGATGTTAAGTCTCACATGTTGTTGCCTGAGACCTGTCCAGGATGATCAAACATTCAACATGTTCCAGATAGAAATTCAATATACAGATATTTACAAATATAAAACATAAATATTCCTCCTTTATATTGGGAGACTATAAAGAATATAGTCCCTGATCTTGTAGTCTGCAGCCAGTGTACCAGAGTAACACAGGTAGGTTGTCTGGTAGACAGTAGCCTCACAGTGATGTCACCTTGCCTGAGACCTGGGGCTTGTATAGTAAACTACAGACTGATGGGAGTGCTGGTGAGAATGGGGTCCAATCACATTACACACCAACCACCTCTGGTCAGGATGGCTCCTCCTCAAAGTACTGCTCTCAGTCGCTGATAAATGTTTTGATATCTTCTAAAGGTTGTGAGGTGGTATCCATGGCTACCTGTCTCAGACTGTCTGCTCTTCCAGGTCTTCGACCAGGTAGGGATCTACTTCCTTCAGGACCTGGTAGAAGTGTTTCTGGGCACGAGCCCCCTTCCTCACCACCATGTCCAGCAGGGCTTGGTTCTGTTGGGTCTTGGTGGATTTGCTGACCACCTCCTCCCTCTCCTCAGCATTCAGAGCTTTGTGATACTCCAGATGCGAGAGAATGGGCTGCAAGAGTCCCAGGCGAGTCTCTAGAACCATCCTGTGATTTCTGATGAAGCCTCTACCAGGGAGGGTAGAGGGGTTGGCAGGAGGGGCTGCTGGGGAAACAGCTGACACTGGGAGGGGGAAATGATGTATTAAAATCCTATATAGGATGATAAGATACTGTCTAAGATGAACTTTCTTTAGTTTGTTATTGAGAGGTTTATAATGGTGATGAATCTCTAGTTTGTTATTGAGAGGTTTATAATGGTGATGAATCTCTAGTTTGTTATTGGCTTTGTGAGGGTTATAATGATGATGAATCTCTAGTTTGCTATTGACAGGCTTATAATGGTGACAAATCTAGTTTGTTATTGAGAGGTTTATAATGGTGACGAATCTAGTTTGTTATTGAGGGGTTTATAATGGTGATGAATCTCTAGTTTGTTATTGAGAGGTTTATAATGGTGATGAATCTCTAGTTTGTTATTGAGAGGTTTATAATGGTGATGAATCTCTAGTGTGTTATTGAGAGGTTTATAATGGTGATGAATCTCTAGTGTGTTATTGAGAGGTTTATAATGGTGATGAATCTCTAGTTTGTTATTGAGGGGTTTATATTGATGGTGAATGTCAGTGGAAGGTCAACAGTACCTGTAGAGGTGAGTTCTGTTGGTGAGGCTGTGGATGAAAAGAGATGGTGTTTTACTATCTGATAAAAGGTATATTCATTATAACCAACCATAATCATGTGATATAATGACATCATCATTCAATAACAATAACGCTGTAAGAGAACTAAAAACATGTAACAGTACAACAGGTCTGACTTCATTTGATTGGATTTGAGCTCTGAATGTCTGTTACCTGGCAACCAGACAAGTCCGTTCCATACATTTTCAGTACTGCCCTTTTCTTTCAGAAGAAGATCAAACTCTTTAACAACAGTTTCTAAGAACAACTGAAATGTGGGGAAGTAGTTTTCATCGGACTGGAAATCCACAAATGCTGCTGTCTAGAACACAAAAAGCAAGAGTCAGTATCTACGATCTTACATGTAATGTGAATATACTGAGGTCACAGCTAAAGAAATATCTAAAGTTGGAATCTCTTTATGGCTTATAGATATTACTGTTGGGTTGATCCTGTATCCATGTGTAATATTTGTGGAGAGGATATATGTTTTGTTCGGGGTTAGATTGCAGTGAGGAGTTGTTTCAATCAAGGTCTCTTTGTATCCATTCCTTGTCTTCCTCACATCCTGCACCTTGGGAATCAACAATGGACAGATAAATTGTGCTTCAATAAAATACACGTTGTGCAAACTCCAAGCTAAATCAAGCACCCATCAAGTACTTTGTCAGAATTATTTGATTCTGGTTTGGTGTCAACAACTATATTAACATGCATTCTTGTGGCACAGAGAGAAAATGTTATTTTTCTATGTTGTGTGTTTGACACTGCCAGCTTGATGGAATTCTAGCCAGATAGAAGTGGGGTTTGAAATCTTAGTTATGCTTACCTCCCTGATCACAACATTTCTGGGAAGCAACAACACATTCAGGATGGACCTCTCTTCAGGGACAAACAGTTGGTGGAATAACAACACAAGCCCGTGGATAGGGGAGATGGGAGCATCATCATCCGTGACATCACCATAAGCAGAGAATCCAGTGATGTTTATTATGACATGTGTATCTGTTATCTCAAGAGGATGGATAAACTCCACTTTGTCATCATCAGTCATATGGGCTACAGACAGGAAGTCACATCCACCCTCTAGGAAAGAAACAGAATCTCAATTGGATTTCCTCAATTCCTCGCATACTCTCCTTGCCTCCTTTGGAAAAAGGTCAAAGGTTAGAGGGGAGGTTAAGAGAGGGAATGTGGAAACAAATGCGCTTGTATGAAACGAGACTCTCCTCCACTAGCGCGTTATCAGGCAAATTACATTTACAGGGGTGGAATCCCAGATTACATGTGTAAAGTGGTAAAAAGAAATGTAGTTAGTTGTGCTAGACGTTTTATAGATAAAAGGAGAAGTATTGTTTTTATAAGATAGGCATGCTTCTCTCTTATGAGAAAACAACAGCTGTTTAAAAGGGCTGATTCCGCAGGAGGATAGACCTGAGCATCTTCCGTTCTCCATATTATTATTACTATTATTACTATTATCAATATTATTATTGCTATTATTACTACTTATTACTATGATTATTATTACTATGATCATTATCTCCGTTCACCTTTTAACAAATTGACACTCTCCTACATATGGCCACTTTTGGGTTTTCGGGAGGAAAGGAGGATTGAGGAGTCGAGGATAATATCCACGCATGACTGTAAGTCTGCTAAATGGCCATATATTACTAATATTATTATTATTACTATGACGACTATTACTATTATTACTACTATTATTATTATTACTACTATTTTTAGGCAGACTTTTTGCACAATTGAGAATCTCCCAAAAGAGAACATTGTGCTTTTCTGATATACTACAACAGCAATGACAAATGAGGCAATGAACAAATTAATTTACATTCTTGTTTAGGCCATTCATGAAAATACTCACCAGAATGAATCTGACAGTGTGGGAGGCGTAGTTGGCAGACAGACTTCTGAGAGCAGTCGATGTTGAACAGGGGTCCTGCAGGTCTCTTGCCACTCTGGGCTAGAAGCCTCCTGTTCCAGGGGACTGTCCTATAGAGCACCTCTCCCTCTCCCTCCATCCTAAACACCAGGCCTGTTATACTGCACTGGAACAGACCTGCACTGGGGCACTGGAACCTGTAGAACAAACAATGATGAAGAATGACATTTTAATTACATTTCCTGAATATGATTTGAAAAAATGAGCATTGTCCTTACAAACTATTCATGAGAAAACAAGTAAAATAATACTGAGTTACCTGTATGCTCCCCTTGCCCTCACGATCGTAGATTTCTGGTTCAAAGTTTTCAGGAGACCTCTAAAATGTAAAAACAATAGATTTTAAAGGTTTTGAAGAGTAGTTTAATAGAAACATATTCAACTTCTCTCTCTCTCTCTCTCTCTCTCTCTCTCTCTCTCTCTCTCTCTCTCTCTCTCTCTCTCTCTCTCTCTCTCTCTCTCTCTCTCTCTCTCTCTCTCTCTCTCTCTCTCTCTCTCTCTCTCTCTCTCTCTCTCTCTCTCTCTCTCTCTCTCTCTCTCTCTCTCTCTCTCTCTCTCTCTCTCTCTCTCTCTCTCTCTCTCTCTCTCTCTCTCTCTCTCTCTCTCTCTCTCTCTCTCTCACCATGGGAGGGTCAGTAGTACACAGGCTCTGGTCCCCTACTCTACATTCTGTGATGCTTAACTCGTCCATGGCCTCAAGTAAGCTGTCAAACAGATGCACTCTGACACAGTCCTGGCTCTCTTCTTCCATTGTCTCATCAGTCGCTGATGGCAAGGTGAAGGCCTGTCCAACAATGGTTTCATTGAGTTCCAGGAGAAGAGGAGAATCTGCACAGAAATAGTGTATATATCTAATTTTGTTAGTTATTGGTTTAAAGTTGTCTTTGTATTAAATACAGATGTAGGATCTTCATTTGAGCCGGTTTGCTTCAGCAGGAAAATAATCCTGCAGCAACAGGAAATGTGAACTATTATGTATATTAAATTCATTGACATTTTTGTAGGGGTTGATACATTTTTCGTTAGGTCAATTCAAGTGGAAAATACAAACTTCAGAAAACGTTTAAAAACTCCAATACCACGACAAGTTTGCATTTCCTGCCGTATACTAAAATTCTCAGCAACAAAAGAGTGATCAAATGAAGATCCTACATCTGTAGGACCATCTCCTTCACTCTTACCTGGGGTTCTAGGAGGACTATGAGATGAGGAACTTGGCATTTCCTTCAACGTTTTTTGGGTGGCCTGGAGGACTGAGGAGAAAACAGTTGAAATGACAAACTCTATATTGACCCGTTTATAGAGGTGTTACCTGCGTTTCTGAGATGTGTTATCAAAAGGGGACATAAATGTTGTATCCTCATTTATATGTTATAAAACAAAATAGTAAAGAAGCTGGGACTCTTTTTTGAAACACTCAACATCCTGACTATGAACAACATCTGTAATTACCTCCTCTGTGATCTCTCTCTAACTTCTCAGCAAGATCACCCAGGTCCATCTTCCTCATTGTGTTCAGTGTGATCTCCACAGCTCTCTCAGGGCCGTATCTCTTCACCATCTGATCCACTGTGTCCTGTCTGTCAGCGTTCTCCAGCTGGTTCTCTGGGATGGGAGGAAAGCCAGCCAGCTGGACGCTAGTCAGGTTAGACTGAAATGTCTTCAGCTGTTCTCCAGTGAGCTCCTCCAGAGTGGTCAGGCAGCAGAGCTGGAACATCCAACATGGAGGGTCTCTAAAATAACAAAGATGATAAGATATAAGGAAGAGAATAGAAATACTGACTACTGATATAAAATAAAGAACATTAATATATTAATATTGGTAGGACATACTAGAATCATTCTACTGGTCTCACAATATCTCAATCTCTAACACACACACACACACACTCTCACACATACACTCTCACACACACACAGTATGTGGCTGTGATCTTTATGGGGTTAGTTCACAATGACATTTGACCTCTCAGACATGACCACTAGTGTTACCTTCATGAACCTCAGATTCTCCTTCATCCTAGAGATCTCAGTCTTCAGGCGACGATGATTCTCTCCAGACAGGGTCAACCTGGACACAGGAAACAGTCACACACTGCTCTGTTCCCCTACACCACCACCACATGCTGTGGTCACTTCACTGTTCTACATTCATTTCACAGGTCATGAGGATGATGCAATAGAGGTATAGAAGAGATGTTAGAGGGACAATTCACTGCTTTTAAAGTTTATTATCTCTACAGCACCATACCAGTAGACTCATATATTCAATCTTACCAGTGCCTATAGCAAATCAATCAAATTTATTTATAAAGCCCTTTTTATATCAGCAGTTGTGACAAAGTGCTTATACAGAAACCCAGCCTAAAACCCCAAACACCAAGCAATGCAGAGGCAGAAGCACGGTGGCTAGGAATATCTCCATAGAAAGGCAGGAACCTAGGAAGAAACCTAGAGAGGAACCAGGCTCTGAGGAGTGGCCAGTCCAATTCTTTACCAGAAGAGAACAGACTAGTACAGAGTATGAATTACGGGGGGTCTCTATTATTTTTAATGATACAAATATGTAATTTAACGTAAAAACAAAGAACTTTTCATGTGGCATGAACACAACCAGTCATGATGCTTTCATCTGCTTGTCAAACAAATCACTTCAAAAAGTAGGATACCTGTGCATGTTCATCCACTCATATCCACTCTGAGGGGTGGCCCTGGCTGTACCAGGTAGATAATATACTCTATGTCCACTCATATCCACTCTGAGGGGTGGCCCTGGCTGTACCAGGTAGATAATAGATAATATACTCTATGTCCACTCATATCCACTCTGAGGGGTGGCCCTGGCTGTACCAGGTAGATAATAGATAATATACTCTATGTTCCTCTATCCACTCTGAGGGGTGGCCCTGGCTGTACCAGGTAGATAATAGATAATATACTCTATGTCCACTCATATCCACTCTGAGGGGTGGCCCTGGCTGTACCAGGTAGATAATAGATAATATACTCTATGTTCACTCACATTCCAGAAGAGGTGCAGGGGAGTTCTCCACTCTCCTCCCCTGCTGGCTTCCTTTCCATCTCAGAGGCAGCTTCCTCCTACACACACACACGCACGCACGCACGCACGCACGCACGCACGCACGCACACACACACACACACACACACACACACACAGCCTTTTTGTCTATTGTGTGTGTGTGTGTAGGGATGCAGTCTGACCCCCACCACTCATAGTGTACATGAGAGATTAGTTAATTATCTAGACTGTATGTGTGGACTGTATCATTTCATACTGTAGAACTGACTATGACAGTGAGTACAGGTGTTTTAACATATGAGGGTAGAAGTGTAGAACTGACTATGACAGTGAGTACAGGTGTTTTAACATGGGAGGGTAGAACTGACTATGACAGTGAGTACAGGTGTTTTAACATATGAGGGTAGAACTGACTATGACAGTGAGTACAGGTGTTTTAACATATGAGGGTAGAACTGACTATGACAGTGAGTACAGGTGTTTTAACATATGAGGGTAGAATTGTGAGAACTGACTATGACAGTGAGTACAGGTGTTTTAACATGGGAGGGTAGAACTGACTATGACAGTGAGTACAGGTGTTTTAACATATGAGGGTAGAATTGTAGAACTGACTATGACAGTGAGTACAGGTGTTTTAACATATGAGGGTAGAACTGACTATGACAGTGAGTACAGGTGTTTTAACATATGAGGGTAGAATTGTAGAACTGACTATGACAGTGAGTACAGGTGTTTTAACATGGGAGGGTAGAACTGACTATGACAGTGAGTACAGGTGTTTTAACATATGAGGGTAGAACTGTAGAACTGACTATGACAGTGAGTACAGGTGTTTTAACATATGAGGGTAGAACTGTAGAACTGACTATGACAGTGGTACAGGTGTTTTAACATATGAGGGTAGAACTGTAGAACTGACTATGACAGTGAGTACAGGTGTTTTAACATATGAGGGTAGAACTGTAGAACTGACTATGACAGTGAGTACAGGTGTTTTAACATATGAGGGTAGAACTGACTATGACAGTGAGTACAGGTGTTTTAACATATGAGGGTAGAACTGACTATGACAGTGAGTACAGGTGTTTTAACATATGAGGGTAGAATTGTAGAACTGACTATGACAGTGAGTACAGGTGTTTTAACATGGGAGGGTAGAACTGACTATGACAGTGAGTACAGGTGTTTTAACATATGAGGGTAGAACTGACTATGACAGTGAGTACAGGTGTTTTAACATATGAGGGTAGAATTGTAGAACTGACTATGACAGTGAGTACAGGTGTTTTAACATGGGAGGGTAGAACTGACTATGACAGTGAGTACAGGTGTTTTAACAAGAGGGTAGAACTGTAGAACTGACTATGACAGTGAGTACAGGTGTTTTAACATATGAGGGTAGAACTGTAGAACTGACTATGACAGTGAGTACAGGTGTTTTAACATATGAGGGTAGAACTGACTATGACAGTGAGTACAGGTGTTTTTAACATATGAGGGTAGAACTGTAGAACTGACTATGACAGTGAGTACAGGTGTTTTAACATATGAGGGTAGAACTGTAGAACTGACTATGACAGTGAGTACAGGTGTTATAACATATGAGGGTAGAACTGACTATGACAGTGAGTACAGGTGTTTTAACATATGAGGGTAGAAGTGTAGAACTGACTATGACAGTGAGTACAGGTGTTTTAACATATGAGGGTCGAACTGACTATGACAGTGAGCACTCACTAACACACACTTCAGACTGCATGTGGCTGTGATCTATATGTGGTTTGTTCGCAATGACATTTGACCTCTCAGACATGGCTACTAGTCTTACCTTCATTACCAGTGCCCTATGCCACTTCCTCCGAAGACATAGAAATTCATCACTGTCAGCGTCTGATGAGTTGCTCCACCATGTTTCTGTGGTAGATACAGGTATAGAAGAGGAAGTGAAGAGAGATAACAGTATAATTGTCGTATAACATTGTCCTGTTCATCAACAATTATTCATTTAAATCACGTTGTCTTTGTTTGAAGGAACGTTTATGATACATTTTTCTTAACACAGTTTTACGGTGTTACCTCTTCTAGTGTCTGTAATATATCTCTAACTTCTCTGCCAGATCATTCTGGTCCATCCCCCTCAGGATCCTCTGTGTTTTCCCCCACAGCTCTCTCAGAGCCGTATCTCTTCACCACCTGACCCACTATGACCTGTCTGTAAGCGTTCTCCAGCTGACTCTGGGATGGGAGGAAAGCCAAACGGCTTGCAACTAGTCAGGTTAGACTGAAATGTCTTCAGCTGTTCTTCAGTGAGCTCCTCCAGAGTGGCCAGCAGCAGAGCTGAAAGAGGGGAAACATGGGAAATAGAGGGGAAGATAGGAGGGGGGATAGAGAGACAGTTAGGGTCCTTGTCTGCAATCCTACTTCTCTGATCTCTCTCTAACTTCTCTACCAGATCATTCTGGTTCGTTTTCCAGATTAGGCAGCTCAGGAAGAGATATACAGCCATGATTAGAAAGTCTAATCTGTTTGTGATATCTTCCTACTGTATTGGTGATTGTATGTATGGAATATAATGAATGTTGGATTGCTGTTTAAACATAATGGGGTCACCTGGATACATCATGAATAAAAATGTTAAAAGAGAGGTCTGCTGAATGTTTTTATGAAGTCAGTTGAATGTTCTTTCTGATTAGACCTACACTGAACTGTGATTGTGATGTATAGATCAATGTACATTCTTGCTACGTTACCTCTATTGTAATCTCTCTTTAACTTATTTGCCAGATAATTCTGGTCCATCCCCCTCAGGATCCTCTGTGTTTTCCCCACAGCACTCTCAGGGCCGTATCTCTTCACCATCTGATCCACTATGACCTGTCTGTCAGCGTTCTCCAGCTGGCTCTCTGGGATGGGAGGAAGCCAAGCAGCTGGACACTAGTCAGTTTAGACTGAAATGTCTTCAGCTGTTCTCCAGTGAGCTTTCCCAGAGTTGTCAGCAGCAGAACTGCAACATCCAAAATTATCTAAAACAACAAATATAACAACAGTGAGGCAGGAATAGAAAAACTGACTACTGATATAAAATAAAGAACATGAATATATTAATATTGTTAAGACGTACTAGAATATTTATACTGGTCTCTCAATATCATCATAAAATAGATTACAGTTGGAACTTTAACACACACACACACACACACAGTATGTGTCTGTGATCTATATGTGGTTTGATCACAATGACATTTGACCTCTCAGACATGACCACTAGTGTTACCTTCATGAACCTCAGATAATCCTCCAGCCAAGAGATCTCAGTCTCCAGACGACGACACTCCTCCTCAGACCGGGTCAACCTGGACACAGGAAACAGTCACACACTGCTCTGTTCCCCTACACCACCACCACATGCTGTGGTCACTTCACTGTTCTACATTCACTCAGGTCATGAGGATGATGTAATAAAAGATGTTATGGTAGAGTTGTTAATATTACACTCATTTCATCGTATTATGTCCACTCACCTTCCAGAAGAGGTGCTGGGGAGTTTGGCAGACTGCTCATCCCTGTTGGCCTCTGACTGCAACACAAACACCCATATGTACACACAAACACACACACACTGTAGATTGCAGTGTCTGCAGAGAATACTGTGATCTACTGCATGTGGTTTTCTCACATTGACTATAGACATGGCCACTAGTCTTACCTTCAGCACCTCCAGCTTCTCCTTCAGACTAGAGATCTCAGCCTCCAGATCACGACACTCCTCCTCATACAGGGTCAAACTGAACACAGGAAACAGTCACACACTGCTCTGTTCCCCTACACCACCACCACATGCTGTGGTCACTTCACTGTTCTACATTCATTTCACAGGTCATGAGGATAAATAGAGGTATAGAAGAGATGTTAGAGGGGCAATTCACTGTTTTTAAAGTTGATTTATCTCCAGCACCATACCAGTAGACTCATATATTCAATGTTACCAGAGGCTATAGCTATGTTGAGATGTGTCTGTTACTTGAACTCTGTGAAGCATTTATTTGGGCTGCAATTTCTGAGGCTGGTAACTCTATTGAACTTATCCTCTGCAGCAGAGGTAACTCTGGGTCTTCCTTTCCAGTGGCTGTCCTCATGAGAGGAAGTTTCATCATAGCGCTTGATGGTTTTTGCGACTGTACTTGAAGAATCTTTCAAAGTTCTTGAAATGTTCCATATAGTCTTAAAGTAATGATGGACTGTCGTTTCTCTTTGCTTATTTGAGCTGTTCTTGCCATAATATGGACTTGGTTTTTTACCAAATAGGGCTATCTTCTGTACACCACCCCTACCTTGTCACAACACAACTGATTGGCTCAAACGCATTAAGAAGGAAATAAATTCCACAAATTAACTTTTTAAGAAGGCACACCTGTTAATTGAAATGCATTCCAGGTGACTACCTCATGAAGCTGGTTGAGAGAATGCCAAGAGTGTGCAAAGCTGTCATCAAGGCAAAGAGTGGCTATTTGAATCTCAAATATAAAATATATTTTGATTTGTTTAACACTTTTTTGGTTACTACATGATTCCATATGTGTTATTTCATAGTTTTGATGTCTTCACTATTATTCTACAATGTAGAAAATAGCAACAATAAAGAAAAACCATAGAATGAGTAGGTGTGTCCAAACTTTTGACTAGTACTGTATATGGGAAGCAGGAAAATGCCTTTCACTGAGCTGTATAAAGACAGACTGACAGGGGTGAGACAAATGATTTTAATTGATCTTAATGCTCTTCTGTTGTTGTTTGCAGGTGCACTATCCTTCTGACCCTATGCAGCCAGGTCCCATCTACTTTTAACTCCTCGCAAGTGTGGCTTGTTTGGTGTCTGCTGTGAAGGACCACAACAAGTCAACTAGTTGATTGATGAAGGCATGTCATCCAGCAAAGGCAGCAGCGCAGTCAACAACTACATGCACCATTTCTTCACCAACTACAGAGTTGGGGAAACACGTGTGGACCTGAATTATGACAACTGCAGTGGCCAAAACAAGAACAAGTTTGTGCTCTGGTATTGTGCCTGGCAGACCAGCTCCACCACAGTCTGGACCTTCACTTCCCTGATCACATGATCCACCACAGTCTGGACCTTCACTTCCTGATCACATGATCCACCACAGTCTGGACCTTCACTTCCTGATCACAGGCCACACCAAGTGCACCCCCCGACTGGTGCTTCGGCCTCATCAAGCAGACGCGCCAGAATGACCAGAGTAAACACTTTGTCTGAGATTGCTGGTGTTGTGAAGGACAGCACTGTGACGGGTCAACTAGTTGTACTGGAGGATGGAAGGGTGCTGGTGGAAAGCTATGAGATAAAGAAAGTTAATCACAAAATGACGAACATGGAGTCAGGATTAAACATGGATACTGTCTGTTGCTAGGCAAGAACTTAATTGGCTGGCAACAACACCTGACTCCGTACTTCAGGTCGCTGCCACAGATCAAGCAGTACCAGCACTTCATTGTATTGTAGGAGGTTATTCTTCTTATCTAACCTTAGGAGGTGAATTGATGTTATGCAAGGTTGTAATGTCTTCTAATTTTGTTGTTGTTACTTCCTGTTTTACAGCTTCAATGCTCTGGAGCCTGGTGCTGTTGTTGTCAAGGAGCGTTCGGACTCAGCTGCTAAGCAACGCTGACATCCTTCCTCACATAGATGGTCTGCCTGTACAAGCACCACCTGGACTGGACACAGCTAGACAAACTTATATTTTGAGAAGATCAGGGAGTTTTGCGACGAAGAGGCTATGGACATCACATGCCCTGCACCAAAGTCAAGGGCAGGACAGAAACAGACTCTCCGAATATAGATTCCCTTGTTCATGCGTGGTTCTGACGGACCAGTTCATCACTGGGGGCGAGTTCCCAGTCATCAGCACTATCTGCAGTGCCTCTATTCACATGACTCTCTCCTAACACACACGCCATACGTTGCTGCTACTATTAATTGTTTTATCCTGCTGCTCAGCCACTTTACCCCTGATTGTATGCATGTAACTACCTCATCTATCACCAGTATCACTGATATGGTTCTTGATATTGTTCTTGTACATCCTTTATATTATTTGGTTCTTTCTCTACTGGCATTGACACTTGTTCATTTTCCTTTATATTGACACAATCTATTTTTAATATTGCTACTATGCAAGTAACCATTTCGCTATACCGTTTACACCTTCTGTAGAGACCCATCCACTTAGCAAGATGTGGCTGGGGGTTATAGCATTTCTTTCACATGACCCATCAATTTAGACAAGTGTGTCTGGGTAAGCGTTATTTAATACTCATAAAATATTTTCTATCTGGTCACTTCATGTTAACCTGGAATTGTTCCTTATTGTAGGCTACTACTTTTACCACTTTTAGTCTTAATCTATACTACACTACTCACTGATTAGCACATGACCTCACATGTGAATCCTTAAAGAGATGGGTGGGGCTTAGGAGGGTGTGAACAATGCTGAATGAGTGTAGACAAAGAAGAGCTCTCCAGTAGGTGTACCAAAACATTCATGGGCCATTTTCTCAAAAGTGGGGATACAGGTTTATCAACTTTCAAAGCAGATTTACTTTCCCATTGTTCCTTAAATGCAGTGTATGATGTACCATTTTATAGTTCTGTGTCTCTGCTTTTATCCAATGTAAAACACAATTTCTAATTTTGCTACATCGAATCAAGGCGGTTGGTCACATATATTCTATGGCCACTCTGAGGGGTGGCCCTGGCTGTACCAGGTAGATAATAGATAATATACTCTATGTCCACTCATATCCACTCTGAGGGGTGGCCCTGGCTGTACCAGGTAGATAATAGATAATATACTCTATGTCCACTCATATCCACTCTGAGGGGGTGGCCCTGGCTGTACCAGGTAGATAATAGATAATATACTCTATGTTCACTCATATCCACTCTGAGGGGTGGCCCTGGCTGTACCAGGTAGATAATAGATAATATACTTTATGTCCACTCATATCCACTCTGAGGGGTGGCCCTGGCTGTACCAGGTAGATAATAGATAATATACTCTATGTTCACTCACATTCCAGAAGAGGTGCTGGGGAGTTCTCCACTCCCCTCCCCTGCTGGCTTCCTTTCCATCTCAGAGGCAGCTTCCTCCTACACACACACACACACACACACACACACACACACACACACACACACACACACACACAGCCTTTTTGTCTAATGGTGTGTGTGTATGTGTGTAGGGATGCAGTCTGACCCCCACCACTCATAGTGTACATGAGAGATTAGTTAATTATCTAGACTGTATGTGTGGACTGTATCATTTCATACTGTAGAACTGACTATGACAGTGAGTACAGGTGTTTTAACATGGGAGGGTAGAACTGACTATGACAGTGAGTACAGGTGTTTTAACATATGAGGGTCGAACTGACTATGACAGTGAGCACTCACTAACACACACTTCAGACTGCATGTGGCTGTGATCTATATGTGGTTTGTTCGCAATGACATTTGACCTCTCAGACATGGCTACTAGTCTTACCTTCATTACCAGTGCCATATGCCACTTCCTCCGAAGACATAGAAATTCATCACTGTCAGCGTCTGATGAGTTGCTCCACCATGTTTCTGTGGTAGATACAGGTATAGAAGAAGAAGTGAAGAGAGATAACAGTATAATTGTCGTATTACATTGTCCTGTTCATCAACAATTATTCATTTAAATCATGTTGTCTTTGTTTGAAGGAACGTTTATGATACATTTTCTTAACACAGTTTTACGGTGTTACCTCTTCTGTGTCTGTAATATATCTCTAACTTCTCTGCCAGATCATTCTGGTCCATCCCCCTCAGGATCCTCTGTGTTTTCCCCCCACAGCTCTCTCAGAGCCGTATCTCTTCACCACCTGACCCACTATGACCTGTCTGTAAGCGTTCTCCAGCTGACTCTCTGGGATGGGAGGAAAGCCAAACGGCTTGCAACTAGTCAGGTTAGACTGAAATGTCTTCAGCTGTTCTTCAGTGAGCTCCTCCAGAGTGGCCAGCAGCAGAGCTGGAAAGGGGGGAAACAGGGGAAATAGAGGGGAAGATAGGAGGGGGGATAGAGAGACAGTTAGGGTCCTTGTCTGCAATCCTACTTCTCTGATCTCTCTCCTTCTCTGCCAGATCATTCTGGTTCATCTTCCAGATTAGGCAGCTCAGGAAGAGATATACAGCCATGATTAGAAAGTCTAATCTGTTTGTGATATCTTCCCTACTGTATTGGTGATTGTATGTATGGAATATAATGAATGTTGGATTGCTGTTTAAACATAATGGGGTCACCTGGATACATCATTAATAAAAATGTTAAAAGAGAGGTCTGCTGAATGTTTTTCATGAAGTCAGTTGAATGTTCTTTCTGATTAGACCTACACTGAACTGTGATTGTGATGTATAGATCGATGTACATTCTTGCTACGTTACACTCTATTGTAATCTCTCTTTAACTTATTTGCCAGATAATTCTGGTCCATCCCCTCAGGATCCTCTGTGTTTTCCCCACAGCACTCTCAGGGCCGTATCTCTTCACCATCTGATCCACTATGACCTGTCTGTCAGCGTTCTCCAGCTGGCTCTCTGGGATGGGAGGAAAGCCAAGCAGCTGGACACTAGTCAGTTTAGACTGAAATGTCTTCAGCTGTTCTCCAGTGAGCTTTCCCAGAGTTGTCAGCAGCAGAACTGCAACATCCAAAATTATCTAAAACAACAAATATAACAACAGTGAGGCAGGAATAGAAAACTGACTACTGATATAAAATAAAGAACATGAATATATTAATATTGTTAAGACGTACTAGAATATTTATACTGGTCTCTCAATATCATCATAAAATAGATTACAGTTGGAACTTTAACACACACACACACACAGTATGTGTCTGTGATCTATATGTGGTTTGATCACAATGACATTTGACCTCTCAGACATGACCACTAGTGTTACCTTCATGAACCTCAGATTATCCTCCAGCCAAGAGATCTCAGTCTCCAGACAGACGACACTCCTCCTCAGACCGGGTCGACCTGGACACAGGAAACAGTCACACACTGCTCTGTTCCCCTACACCACCACCACATGCTGTGGTTACTTCACTGTTCTACATTCATTTCACAGGTCATGAGGATAAATAGAGGTATAGAAGAGATGTTAGAGGGGCAATTCACTGTTTTTAAAGTTGATTTCTCTCCAGCACCATACCAGTAGTTTCATATATTCAATGTTACCAGTGGCTATAGCTATGTTGAGATGTGTCTGTTACTTGAACTCTGTGAAGCATTTATTTGGGCTGCAATTTCTGAGGCTGGTAACTCTAATGAACTTATCCTCTGCAGCAGAGGTAACTCTGGGTCTTCCCTTTCCTGTGGCGGTCCTCATGAGAGGAAGTTTCATCATAGCGCTTGATGGTTTTTGCGACTGCACTTGAAGAAACTTTCAAAGTTCTTGACATTTTCCGTATTGACTGACCTTTATGTCTTAAAGTAATGATGGACTGTCGTTTCTCTTTGCTTATTTGAGCTGTTCTTGATATAATATGGACTTGGTCTTTTACCAAATAGGACTATCTTCTGTATACCACCCCTACCTTGTCACAACACAACTGATTGGCTCGAACGCATTAAGAAGGAAATAAATTACACAAATTAACTTTTAAGAAGGCACACCTGTTGGAAATGCATTCCAGGTGACTACCTCATGAAGCTGGTTGAGAGAATGCCAAGAGTGTGCAAAGCTGTCATCAAGGCAAAGGGTGGCTATTTGAAGAATCTCAAATACATTTTGATTTGTTTAACACTTTTTTGGTTACTACATGATTCCATATGTGTTATTTCATAGTGTTGATGTCTTCACTATTATTCTACAATGTAGAAAAATTGTAAAAATAAAGAAAAAACCCTGGAATGAGTAGGTGTGTCCAAACTTTTGACTAGTACTGTATATGGGAAGCAGGCAAATGCCTTTCACTGAGCTGTATAAAGACAGACTGACAGGGGTGAGACAAATGATTTTAATTGATCTTAATGCTCTTTTGTTGTTGTTTGCAGGTGCACTATCCTTCTGGCCCTATGCAGCCAGGTCCCATCTACTTTTTAACTCCTCGCAAGTGTGGCTTGTTTGGTGTCTGCTGTGAAGGACCACAACAAGTCAACTAGTTGATTGATGAAGGCATGTCATCCAGCAAAGGCAGCAGCGCAGTCAACAACTACATGCACCATTTCTTCACCAACTACAGAGTTGGGGAAACACGTGTGGACCTGAATTCTGACAACTGCAGCGGCCAAAACAAGAACAAGTTTGTGCTCTGGTATTGTGCCTGGCAGACCAGCTCCACCACAGTCTGGACCTTCACTTCCTGATCACATGATCCACCACAGTCTGGACCTTCACTTCCTGATCACAGGCCACACCAAGTTCACCCCCGACTGGTGCTTCGGCCTCATCAAGCAGAAAGACCAGAGAAAACACTTTGTCTGAGATTGCTGGTGTTGTGAAGGACAGCACTGTGACGGGTCAACTAGTTGTACTGGAGGATGGTACGGTGCTGGTGGAAAGCTATGAGATAAACAAAGTTAATCACAAACATGACGAACATGGAGTCAGGATTAAACATGGATACTGTCTGTTGCTAGGCAAGAACTTAATTGGCTGGCAACAACACCCTGACTCCGTACTTCAGGTCTCTGCCACAGATCAAGCAGTCCCAGCACTTCATTGTATTGTAGGAGGTTATTCTTCTTATCTAACCTTAGGAGGTGAATTTATGTTATGCAAGGTTGTAATGTCTTCAAATTTTGTTGTTGTTATTTCCTGTTTTACAGCTTCAATGCTCCGGAGCCTGGTGTTGTTGTTGTCAAGGAGCGTTCGGACTCAGCTGCTAAGCAACGCTGACATCCTTCCTCACATAGATGGTCTGCCTGTACAAGCACCACCTGGACTGGACACAGCTAGACAAACTTATATTTTTTAAAAGATCAGGGAGTTTTGCGACGAAGAGGCTATGGACATCACATGCCCTGCACCAAAGTCAAGGGCAGGACAGAAACAGACTCTCCGAATATTGATTCCCTTGTTCATGCGTGGTTCGGATGGACCAGTTCATCACTGGGGCGAGTTCCCAGTCATCAGCACTATCTGCAGTGCCTCTATTCACATGACTCTCTCTAACACACACGCCATACGTTGCTGCTACTATTAATCGTTTTATCCTGCTGCTCAGCCACTTTACCCCCTGATTGTTTGCATATAACTACCTCATCTATCACCAGTATCACTGATATGGTTATTGATATTGTTCTTGTACATCCTTTATATTATTTGGTTCTTTCTCTACTGGCATTGACACTTGTTCATTTTCCTTTATATTGACACCAAACGGTATACCATTTGGCTGTACCGTTTCCACCTTCTGCAGAGACCCATCTACTTAGCAAGATGTGGCTGGGGGTTATAGCATTTCTTTCACATGACCCATCAATTTAGACAAGTGTGTCTGGGTAAGCGTCATCTAATACTCATAAAATATTTTCTATCTGGACACTTCATGTTAACCTGAATTGTTCCTTATTGTGGGCTACTACTTTTACCACTTTTAGTCTTAATCTATACTACACTACTCACTGTTTAGCACATGACCTCACATGTGAATCCTTAAAGAGATGGGTGGGGCTTAAGAGGGTGTGAACAATGCTGAATGGGTGTAGACAAAGAAGAGCTCTCCAGTAGGTGTACCAAAACATTCATGGGCCATTTTCTCAAAAGTGGGGTTACAGGTTTATCAACTTTCAAAGCAGAATTACTTTCCCATTGTTCCTTAAATGCAGTGTATGATGTACCATTTTATAGTTCTGTGTCTCTGCTTTTATCCAATGTGAAAAACACAATTTCTAATGTTGCTACATCGAATCAAGGTGGTTGGTCACATATATTATATGGCCACTCTGAGGGGTGGCCCTGGCTGTACCAGGTAGATAATAGATAATATACTCTATGTCCACTCATATCCCCTCTGAGGGGTAGCCCTGGCTGTACCAGGTAGATAATAGATAATATACTCTATGTCCACTCATATCCACTCTGAGGGGTGGCCCTGGCTGTACCAGGTAGATAATAGATAATATACTCTATGTCCACTCATATCCACTCTGAGGGGTGGCCCTGGCTGTACCAGGTAGATAATATACTCTATGTCCACTCATATCCACTCTGAGGGGTGGCCCTGGCTGTACCAGGTAGATAATAGATAATATACTCTATGTCCACTCATATCCACTCTGAGGGGTGGCCCTGGCTGTACCAGGTAGATAATAGATAATATACTCTATGTCCACTCATATCCACTCTGAAGGGTGGCCCTGGCTGTACCAGGTAGATAATAGATAATATACTCTATGTCCACTCATATCCACTCTGAGGGGTGGCCCTGGCTGTACCAGGTAGATAATAGATAATATACTCTGTGTTCACTCATATCCACTCTGAGGGGGTGGCCCTGGCTGTACCAGGTAGATAATAGATAATATACTCTGTGTTCACTCATATCCACTCTGAGGGGTGGCCCTGGCTGTACTAGGTAGATAATATACTCTATGTCCACTCATATCCACTCTGAGGGGTGGCCCTGGCTGTACCAGGTAGATAATAGATAATATACTCTATGTCCACTCATATCCACTCTGAGGGGTGGCCCTGGCTGTACCAGGTAGATAATAGATAATATATTCTATGTCCACTCATATCCACTCTGAGGGGGTGGCCCTGGCTGTACCAGGTAGATAATAGATAATATACTCTATGTTCACTCATATCCACTCTGAGGGGTGGCCCTGGCTGTACCAGGTAGATAATAGATAATATACTCTATGTTCACTCATATCCACTCTGAGGGGTGGCCCTGGCTGTACCAGGTAGATAATAGATAATATACTCTATGTCCACTCATATCCACTCTGAGGGGTGGCCCTGGCTGTACCAGGTAGATAATAGATAATATACTCTATGTCCACTCATATCCACTCTGAGGGGTGGCCCTGGCTGTACCAGGTAGATAATAGATAATATACTCTATGTCCACTCATATCCACTCTGAGGGGTGGCCCTGGCTGTACCAGGTAGATAATAGATAATATACTCTATGTCCACTCATATCCACTCTGAGGGGTGGCCCTGGCTGTACCAGGTAGATAATAGATAATATACTCTGTGTTCACTCATATCCACTCTGAGGGGTGGCCCTGGCTGTACCAGGTAGATAATAGATAATATACTCTGTGTTCACTCATATCCACTCTGAGGGGTGGCCCTGGCTGTACCAGGTAGATAATATACTCTATGTCCACTCATATCCACTCTGAGGGGTGGCCCTGGCTGTACCAGGTAGATAATAGATAATATACTCTATGTCCACTCATATCCACTCTGAGGGGTGGCCCTGGCTGTACCAGGTAGATAATAGATAATATACTCTGTGTTCACTCATATCCACTCTGAGGGGTGGCCCTGGCTGTACCAGGTAGATAATAGATAATATACTCTGTGTTCACTCATATCCACTCTGAGGGGTGGCCCTGGCTGTACCAGGTAGATAATAGATAATATACTCTATGTCCACTCATATCCACTCTGAGGGGTGGCCCTGGCTGTACCAGGTAGATAATATACTCTATGTCCACTCATATCCACTCTGAGGGGTGGCCCTGGCTGTACCAGGTAGATAATATACTCTATGTCCACTCATATCCACTCTGAGGGGTGGCCCTGGCTGTACCAGGTAGATAATAGATAATATACTCTGTGTTCACTCATATCCACTCTGAGGGGTGGCCCTGGCTGTACCAGGTAGATAATATACTCTATGTCCACTCATATCCACTCTGAGGGGGTGGCCCCTGGCTGTACCAGGTAGATAATAGATAATATATTCTATGTCCACTCATATCCACTCTGAGGGGTGGCCCTGGCTGTACCAGGTAGATAATAGATAATATACTCTATGTTCACTCATATCCACTCTGAGGGGTGGCCCTGGCTGTACCAGGTAGATAATAGATAATATACTCTATGTTCACTCATATCCACTCTGAGGGGGTGGCCCTGGCTGTACCAGGTAGATAATAGATAATATACTCTATGTCCACTCATATCCACTCTGAGGGGTGGCCCTGGCTGTACCAGGTAGATAATAGATAATATACTCTATGTTCACTCATATCCACTCTGAGGGGTGGCCCTGGCTGTACCAGGTAGATAATAGATAATATACTCTGTGTCCACTCATATCCACTCTGAGGGGTGGCCCTGGCTGTACCAGGTAGATCATAGATAATATACTCTATGTCCACTCATATCCACTCTGAGGGGTGGCCCTGGCTGTACCAGGTAGATAATAGATAATATACTCTATGTCCACTCATATCCACTCTGAGGGGTGGCCCTGGCTGTACCAGGTAGATAATAGATAATATACTCTATGTCCACTCATATCCACTCTGAGGGGTGGCCCTGGCTGTACCAGGTAGATAATAGATAATATACTCTATGTCCACTCATATCCACTCTGAGGGGTGGCCCTGGCTGTACCAGGTAGATAATAGATAATATACTCTATGTCCACTCATATCCACTCTGAGGGGTGGCCCTGGCTGTACCAGGTAGATAATAGATAATATACTCTATGTTCACTCACATTCCAGAAGAGGTGCTGGATGCCTCTTCACTCTCCTCCCCTGCTGGCTTCCTTTCCTTCTCAGAGGCAGATACCTCCTACACACACACACACACACACACACACACACACACACACACACACACACACACACACACACACAAAGTTTACCAAGTACAATGTAGAACATAAACTAGTTGTCGTAGTAAATATAATTTGTTATAGATTGGTCTGACTAAAATGTTCTGTAAGACCCATTTGGAGCCTGTTTTCAATAAATGCTGTTCCAGGTCAGAGAACAAAAGGACAGAGAACACCTTATCTTCTCACCAGATGGCCTAGGAATGAGATAATAGGACAACACCCCCACCTCCGGCCATAGATCAACAGATACTCCTCAACGAGTTCCCTGGACACACACAGACATTTCACTGCACGCACACTCATTCTCAACTCCCCTGTCTACTGGTCGGGTGCCAAGGGCAGAGGACTCTGCCGTGCACCAATGGGGGCTTCTACTCTGGACAGAGCAGACCCGCCTCCTACTTCTCGGGAACCAATCAAGGGACTAGAAGAAGGACCCCTTCCTTTATGTTAGATTGTATAAAGTAATGCTGAAAACTCTTTTTTATTCATCCCTTCTCAACTGTCTCCATAAGAGGCAATTGAATGGGTCCATGCATGTAGCTTGAACAGTACCAGCTATCTCTGTTTTAATAAACTGCCTTTTGCTTAAGCAAATTCCTCTCTGTCTAGCGTCGTTGGTTTTGTACTTCCTCTTTTAATTTTGTGTTCACCAACATAGTTCAGACTTCTTCACCCCCCCCCCTCGTATGACGTGAAAGGACTAGCTATAAATTCAGGATATTACTGCATTATGAATTCATAGCTAGATAATAACCTAGACATTTTAATGTAGGCCTATGAACTATTACATCACGTTGTTGCGTTTCATCGTGCAAGTTTCTTTTCTGGCACTTCCGTGTTGCTGTAAGTGAAATATGAAACGGATTCAGTGTAGCGTACTTTACTATCAGCAAACTTTACCAGAGACGTTTCCCACTAATATTTATCCACGAAATAACAGCATACTCTGTTTTTTTCCCAAACTATTTTCTTACCCTGAACTGGTCCATTTTTAGACACTACAGGTGCAGACAGCCGACTGGAAAGTAATGAAGCCTGATAGTAGAGCGCTCCAGTTTCCTGGTTTTCAGCAGCCCATCCCATCCCATGGAGAATCCTCCCTATTGGTCTCTAGTAGTGCGTCGCCCTCTAGTGGACAAACTGACACCAAACCAAAATAGGTGTGAGAGAGAAGACATTCTTATCCAGCAATAAAGTCGATACAACATCTTTGATATTGTCTTGTTCTTTATGTTTCCAGTTGAATCACAGGTTGTATTTGTATTTATTCATCTTAGGAGTAGGGTTGCAAAATTCCCGGGAACGTTTATTAAATTGCCTGGTTTTCCAGGTGATTCCGGATTTCCTGCGTATTCTCTCCTGATACCGGGAAAACCAGGGGAAACCTATGTAGGACACTTATCCTTGTCTCTAGGGCATCCAGGTGGTTCAGCAGGAAATTACACTTTAATGTGTGATGATTGGGAAGAGGTGGAGGTGGAGGAAGAAGTGGAGCCATGGGCATGTGGTGCTGTGAGGGAGAAATGAGAGAGAGTGAGAAAGAGAGAGAGAGAGAGAGAGAGAGAGAGAGACAGAGAGACAGAGAGAGAGAGAGAGAGACAGACAGAGAGAGTCAGCCTAAAACATGTAATACATGTTAGATGGAAATGAATACAGTAGAGTATACTCAAGATGCAATTGACACATGGTATCATATTATCATAAGACAGGTCAATTCACACATGTTATCATATTATCCTCAGACAGGTCAATTCATACATGTTGTCATATTATCATCAGACAGGTCAAGGGTCGGTCCAATGTTTCATGAGCTGAAACAAAAGATCCCAAAAATGTTCCATATGCACAAAAAGCTTATTTCTCTCAAGAATTTGGCAGTATGTCTAACTGGCCTCACAACCGCAGACCACGTGTAACCTCACCAGCCCAGGACCTCCACATCCGGCTTCTTCACCAGCGGGATCGTCTGAGACCAGCCACCCGGACAGCTGAGGAAACGGAGGAGTATTTCTGTCTGTAATAAAGCCCCTTTGTGGGGAAAAAACTAATTCTGATTGGCTGGGCCTGGCTCCCCAGTAGGTGGGCCTATGCCTCCCAAGCCACCCATGGCTGTGCCCCTGCCCAATCGTGAAATCCATAGATTAGGGCCTAATGAATTTATTTCAATTGACTGATTTCCTAATATAAATGTTTGTTCGGTATAGATTCATGTAATTGAAAACACTATAAGATATTATATACACCAGGGTTTTGCTCAATTCAGAATTTGGAATTGACTCCCATTCAACTCATGAGTTGAAATTCAAATTCAATTGGCCACACCCCACAGGATGTAGAATTTGAATTTCCGTGACAGGAAGTATAATTTAATTCAGTGCAATTCAAATAAATTTCACTCAGTCATAGAACATGAGAGTTTCATTGAATCTGACAGGTCACACTTCCAGATACCAAAGAATATATAACTTTTCTCTGGAAACAATGTTCATATACTCTATTAACCTTAGTGCTTAGAATATACCATTATATTTCCACCAACCATTTCATTTGTTTGTCTTCTTTTTGAAGGCTTCAGGGTTAACCGAGGGTTAAACTAATGCATTGTGGGAAATGTAGTATTTCCCCCATATTGAACAACATTTAAGTGATTAATGAAATATAATAACTACAAGTTGTGTTTTCCTTGATCATTCATTTCAATAGTTTGTCCTGAAAATCAATTGTTTCATCAATATTTTATATGCATGTTTATTACAACATGTTTGATATTTAATTTACAATATGTATATTTGTATAGACTACAACTATAGAACAGAAGAGGCATTTTAATTTAATTTAATTCCACTGACTTCAACTCTATTTCCTTTCATTAAAATTGCAATTCTGTATCCTACTTATTACTTCAATTACAATTCAATAATTGAATTGGATTTATGAGCCATTCTCAATTAAATTCTGAATTGACCAGGACCCTGTTATACACTGCAAAATATACATATTTCCCTGAGAGTGAAATGAGTGCCTGTCATTCAGTCTGATTAAAGCTGGAATCGTTAATGGTGAAACAGCCATGTCCGTTCGAGATATTACAACAACAAAGAAGTTATTGGGAACAACCACACTGTTTTCCCCTCAGACATCATTGCACCACCGATAGAAGAGCACAATATGAACTGCAATTATTTTTACCATGTTGCACGACGCTCCGCAGCTAGGCAACAAAAACAATAACAAAGGTGGTGGGGAGGCCAGTGGTGCTGCTTCCTACTGCTGATTCCAATATGGCCGAAACGTTATAGATATTAGTATTCAGACCCCTTGACTTTTTCCACATTTTGTTATGTTTCAGCCTTATTAAAAAATGTATTAAATAGTATTTTTTCCTCATCAATCTACAAACAATACCCAATAATGACAAAGCAAAAACAGGTTTTTAGAAATGTTTGCAATGTATATTTAAATATATATATATATATATATATATATATATATATATATATATATATATATATATATATATACACACAGTGGGGGAAAAAAAGTATTTAGTCAGCCACCAATTGTGCAAGTTCTCCCACTTAAAAAGATGAGAGAGGCCTGTAATTTTCATCATAGGTACACGTCAACTATGACAGACAAATTGAGATTTTTTTTCTCCAGAAAATCACATTGTAGGATTTTAATGAATTTATTTGCAAATTATGGTGGAAAATAAGTATTTGGTCACCTACAAACAAGCAAGATTTCTGGCTCTCACAAGACCTGTAACTTCTTCTTTAAGAGGCTCCTCTGTCCTCCACTCGTTACCTGTATTAATGGCACCTGTTTGAACTTGTTATCAGTATAAAAGACACCTGTCCACAACCTCAAACAGTCACACTCCAAACTCCACTATGGCTAAGACCAAAGAGCTGTCAAAGGACACCAGAAACAAAATTGTAGACCTGCACCAGGCTGGGAAGACTGAATCTGCAATAGGTAAGCAGCTTGGTTTGAAGAAATCAACTGTGGGAGCAATTATTAGGAAATGGAAGACATACAAGACCACTGATAATCTCCCTCGATCTGGGGCTCCACGCAAGATCTCACCCGTGGGGTCAAAATGATCACAAGAACGGTGAGCAAAAATCCCAGAACCACACGGGGACCTAGTGAATGACCTGCAGAGAGCTGGGACCAAAGTAACAAAGCCTACCATCAGTAACACACTACGCCGCCAGGGACTCAAATCCTGCAGTGCCAGACGTGTCCCCCTGCTTGCCAGTACATGTCCAGGCCCATCTGAAGTTTGCTAGAGTGCATTTGGATGATCCAGAAGAGGATTGGGAGAATGTCATATGGTCAGATGAAACCAAAATAGAACTTTTTGGTAAAAAACTCAACTCGTTGTGTTTGGAGGACAAAGAATGCTGAGTTGCATCCAAAGAACACCATACCTACTGTGAAGCATGGGGGTGGAAACATCATGCTTTGGGGCTGTTTTTTCTGCAAAGGGACCAGGACGACTGATCCGTGTAAAGGAAAAGAATGAATGGGGCCATGTATCGTGAGATTTTGCGTGAAAACCTCCTTCCATCAGCAAGGGCATTGAAGATGAAACGTGGCTGGGTCTTTCAGCATGACAATGATCCCAAACACACCGCCCGGGCAACAAGGAGTGGCTTCGTAAGAAGCATTTCAAGGTCCTGGAGTGGCCTAGCCAGTCTCCAGATCTCAACCCCATAGAAAATCTTTGAGGGGAGTTGAAAGTCCGTGTTGCCCAGTGACAGCCCCAAAACATCACTGCTCTAGAGGAGATCTGCATGGAGGAATGGGCCAAAATACCAGCAACAGTGTGTGAAAACCTTGTGAAGACTTACAGAAAACGTTTGACCTGTGTCATTGCCAACAAAGGGTATATAACAAAGTATTGAGAAACTTTGTTATTGACCAAATACTTATTTTCCACCATAATTTGCAAATAAATTCATTAAAAATCCTACAATGTGATTTTCTGGATTTTTTTCTCATTTTGTCTGTCGTAGTTGACGTGTACCTATGATGAAAATTACAGGCCTCTCTCATCTTTTTAAGTGGGAGAACTTGCACAATTGGTGGCTGACTAAATACTTTTTTCCCCCACTGTATATATATATATTTCAAAATGACAGACCTCACATGCTTTGTAAGTAGGAAAACTGCAAATTGGCAGTGTATCAAATACTTGTTCTCCCACTGATATATATATACAGTGGGGAGAACATATATGATACACTGCCGATTTGCAGGTTTTCCTACTTACAACGATGTAGAGGTCTGTCATTTTTATCATAGGTACACTTCAACTGTGAGAGACGGAATCTAAAACAAAAATCCAGAAAATCACATTGTATGATTTTTAAGTAATTAATTTGCATTTTATTGCATGACATAAGTATTTGATACATCAGAAAAGCAGAACTTAATATTTGGTACAGAAACCTTTGTTTGCAATTACAGAGATCATACGTTTCCTGTAGGTCTTGACCAGGTTTGCACACACTGCAGCAGGGATTTTGGCCCACTCCTCCATACAGACCTTCTCCAGATCCTTCAGGTTTCGGGGGCTGTCGCTGGGCAATACAGACTTTCAGCTCCCTCCAAAGATTTTCTATTGGGTTCAGGTCTGGAGACTGGCTAGGCCACTCCAGGACCTGAGATGCTTCTTACGGAACCACCTGTAGTTGCCCTGGCTGTGTATTTCGGTCGTTGTCATGCTGGAAGACCCAGCCACGACCCATCTTCAATGCTCTTACTGAGGGAAGGACGTTGTTGGCCAAGATCTTGCGATACATGGCCCCATCCATCCTCCCCTCAATACGGTGCAGTCATCCTGTCCCCTTTGCAGAAAAGCATCCCCAAAGAATGATGTTTCCACCTCCATGCTTCACGGTTGGGATGGTGTTCTTGGGGTTGTACTCATCCTTCTTCTTCCTCCAAACACGGCGGGTGGAGTTTAGACCAAAAAGCTCAAATTTTTTCTCATCAGACCACATAACCTTCTTCCATTCCTCCTCTGGATCATCCAGATGGTCATTGGCAAACTTCAGACGGGCCTGGACATGCGCTGGCTTGAGCAGGGGGACCTTGCGTGCGCTGCAGGATTTTAATCCATGACGGCGTAGTGTGTTACTAATGGTTTTCTTTGAGACAGTGGTTCAGCCTCTTCAGGTCATTGACCAGGTCCTGCCCGTGTAGTTCTGGGCTGATCCTCACCTTCCTCATGATCATTGATGCCCCACGAGGTGAGATCTTGCATGGAGCCCCAGACCGAGGGTGATTGACCGTCATCTTGAACTACTTCCATTTTCTAATAATTGCGCCAACAGTTGTTGCCTTCTCACCAAGCTGCTTGCCTATTGTCCTGTAGCCCATCCCAGCCTTGTGCAGGTCTACAATTGTATCCCTGATGTCCTTACACAGCTCTCTGGTCTTGGCCATTGTGGAGAGGTTGGAGTCTGTTTGATTGAGTGTGTGGACAGGTGTCTTTTATACAGATAACGAGTTCAAACAGGTGCAGTTAATACAGGTAATGAGTGGAGAACAGGAGGGCTTCTTAAAGAAAAAACTAACAGGTCTGTGAGAGCCGGAATTCTTACTGGTTGGTAGGTGATCAAATACTTATGTCATGCAATAAAATGCAAATTAATTATTTAAAAAATCATACAATGTGATTTTCTGGATTTTTGTTTTAGATTCCGTCTCTCACAGTTGAAGTGTACCTTTGATAAACATTACAGACCTCTACATGCTTTGTAAGTAGGAAAACCTGCAAAATCGGCAGTGTATCAAATACTTGTTCTCCCACTGTATATGTATATATATATATATATATATATATATATATATATATATATATATATATATATATATATATATATATATATATATATATATATATATATACACACTGCTCAAAAAAATAATGGGAACACTTAAACAACACAATGTAACTCCAAGTCAATCACACTTCTGTGAAATCAAACTGTCCACTTAGGAAGCAACACTGATTGACAAAAAATGTCACATGCTGTTGTGCAAATGGAATAGACAACAGGTGGAAATTATAGGCAATTAGCAAGACACCCCTAATAAAGGAGTGGTTCTGCAGGTGGTGACCACAGACCACTTCTCAGTTCCTATGCTTCCTGGCTGATGTTTTGGTCACTTTTGAATGCTGGCGGTGCTTTCACTCTAGTGGTAGCATGAGACGGAGTCTACAACCCACACATGTGGCTCAGGTAGTGCAGCTCATCCAGGATGGCACATCAATGCGAGCTGTGGCAAGAAGGTTTGCTGTGTCTGTCAGCGTAGTGTCCAGAGCATGGAGGGTTGCTACCAGGAGACAGGCCAGTACATCACGAGACGTGGAGGAGGCCGTAGGGAGGGCAACAACCCAGCAGCAGGACTGCTACCTCCGCCTTTGTGCAAGGAGGAGCAGGAAGAGCACCACAGAGCCCTGCAAAATGACCTCAGCAGGCTTACAAATGTGCATGTGTCTGCTCAAACGGTCAGAAACAGACTCCATGAGGGTGAGTACGAGGGCCCGACGTCCACAGGTGGGGGTTGTGCCTACAGTCCAACACCGTGCAGGACGTTTGGCATTTGCCAGAGAACACCAAGATTGGCAAATTCGCCACTGGCGCCCTGTGCTCTTCACAGATGAAAGCAGGTTCACACTGAGCACGGACAGACGTGACAGAGTCTGGAGACGCCGTGGAGAACGTTCTGCTGCCTGCAACATCCTCCAGCATGACCGGTTTGGCGGTGGGTCAGTCATGGTGTGGGGTGGCATTTCTTTGTGGGGGCCGACAGCCCTCCATGTGCTCGCCAGAGGTAGCCTGACTGCCATTAGGTACCGAGATGAGATCCTCAGACCCCTTGTGAGACCATATGCTGGTGCGGTTGGCCCTGGGTTCCTCCTAATGCAAGACAATGCTAGACCTCATGTGGCTGGAGTATGTCAGCAGTTCCTGCAAGAGGAAGGCATTGATGCTATGGACTGGCCCGCCCGTTCCCGAGACCTGAATCCAATTGAGCACATCTGGGACATCATGTCTTGCTCCATCCACCAACGCCACGTTGACCACAGACTGTCCAGGAGTTGAAGCGGATGCTTTAGTCCAGGTCTGGGAGGAGATCCTCAGGAGACCATCCGCCACCTCATCAGGAGCATGCCCAGGCGTTGTAGGGAGGTCATACAGGCACGTGGAGGCCACACATTACTGAGCCTCATTTTGACTTGTTTTAAGACATTACATCAAAGTTGGATCAGCTCTGTAGTGTGGTTTTCCACTTTAATTTTGAGGGTGACTCCAAATCCAGACTCCATGGGATGATAAATTTGATTTCCATTGATAATTTTTGTGTGATTTTGTTGTCAGCACATTCAACTATGTAAAGAAAAAAGTATTTAATAAGATTATTTCATTCATTCAGATCTAGGATGTGTTATTTTAGTGTTCCCTTAATTTTTTTGAGTAGTGTATAATTATATATATATATATATATATATATATATATATATATATATATATATATATATATAAATACATAAGAATTCAGACCCTTTATTCAGTACTTTGTTGAAGCACCTTTGTCAGCGATTACAGCCTTGAGTCTTCTTGGGTATGACGCTACAAGCTTGGGACACCCTGTATTTGGGGAGTTTCTCCCATTTTTCTCTGCAGATCCTCACAAGCTCTGTCAGGTTGGATGGGGAGTGTCACCTCCATGACCAAGGCATTCTCCCCGATTGCTCAGTGTGGCAGCTCTAGGAAGAGTCTTGGTAGTTCCAAACTTCTTCCATTTAAGAATGATGGAGGCCACTGTGTTCTTGGGGGACCTTCAATGCTGCAGAAACGTTTTTCTTCCCTGTGCCTCGACGAAAATCCTGTCTTGGAGCTCTCACGGACAATTCCTTCGACCTCATGGCTTGGTTCTTGCTCTCACATGCACTGTCAACTGTGGGGACCTTATTTAGACAGGTGTGTGCCCTTCCATATCGTGTCCAATCAATAGAATTGACCACAGGTGGACTCCAATCAAGTTGTAAAAACATCTCAAGGAAAATCAATGGGAAACTAGGTTACCTGAGCTCAATTTCGAGTCTTATAGCAAAGGGCTGAATACGTAAATAAGTATTTTTTTTTTTTTTAATACATTTGCAAACATTTCTCAAAACCTGTTTTCGCTTTGTCATTATGGGATATTGTGTGTAGATTGATGAGGAAATGTTTTTATTTAATCCATTTTAGAATAAGGCTGTAATGTCACAAAATGTGGAAAAAGTCAAGGTCTGAATACTTTCCAAATGCACGTATATTTGTAATCTCAATTGAATTGAATTGAGACAGAGAGAGATTAAATAGATTAATGCAATTACAAAACACTATCCCAGATATTTCTACACTACAAAATATACCATATTTCCTGAGAGTGAAATGAGTCCCTGAGATTCAGTCTGATTAATGTCGATATGGTAGAAAAAAGGATATATTTAATCTCAAGAGCCACATTTTTGCCTATTTCTCTTTCCTATAAGAGTGAGTCTATTTCTATTTTCTATAAGAGTGAGTCTATTTCTATTTCCTATAAGAGTGAGAGTCTATTTCTATTTCCTATAAGAGTGAGAGTCTATTTCTCTTTCCTATAAGAGTGAGAGTCTATTTCTCTTTCCTATAAGAGTGAGAGTCTATTTCTACTTCCTATAAGAGTGAGAGTCTATTTCTATTTCCTATAAGAGTGAGAGTCTATTTCTCTTTCTATAAGAGTGAGAGCTATTTCTATTTCCTATAAGAGTGAGAGTCTATTTCTACTTCCTATAAGAGTGAGAGTCTATTTCTCTTTCCTATAAGAGTGAGAGTCTATTTCTCTTTCCTATAAGAGTGAGATTCTATTTCTACTTCCTGTAAGAATGAGAGTATATTTATATTTCCTATAAGAGTGAGAGTCTATTTCTATTTCCTATAAGAGTGAGAGTCTATTTCTCTTTCCTATAAGAGTGAGAGTCTATTTCTCTTTCCTATAAGAGTGAGAGTCTATTTCTACTTCCTGTAAGAGTGAGAGTCTATTTCTATTTCCTATAAGAGTGAGAGTATATTTATATTTCCACAAGAGTGAGAGTCTATTTATATTTCCATAAGAGTGAGAGTCATATTTATATTTCCTATAAGAGTGAGAGTCTATTTCTACTTCCTATAAGAGTGAGAGTCATTTCTACTTCCTATAAGAGTGAGAGTCTATTTCTATTTCCTATAAGAGTGAGAGTCTATTTCTCTTTATCTATCATAAAAAGGAGCTTCACTAGTCCCTTTTGTTGGAACATAATGACATTACAATTTAAAAGATGCTCTTAAAGATACCATTATATAAACATATACACTATATCTAAACAGAGATATATGTTGATATTGTGTTCAGCCAGTGCAGCTGTCCAGTCAGTTGTCTGCTAGATGTTAAGTCTCACATGTTGTTGCCTGAGACCTGTCCAGGATGATTAAACATTCAACATGTTCCAGATAATTCTTCAATGTACAGATATATAAAAATATTCCTCCTTTATATTGGGAGACTATAAAGAATAGAGTCCCTGATCTTGTAGTCTGCAGCCAGTGTACCAGAGTAACACAGGTAGGTTGTCTGGTAGACAGTAGCCTCACAGTGATGTCACCTTGCCTGAGACCTGGGGCTTGTAGAGTAGGAAACTACAGACTGATGGGAGTGCTGGTGAGAATGGGGTCCAATCACGTTACACACCAACCACCTCCTGGTCAGGATGGCTCCTCCTCAAAGTACTGCTCTCTGTCTATGATAAATGTTTTGATATCTTCTAAAGGTTGTGAGGTGGTATCCATGGCACCTGTCTCAGACTGTCTGCTCTTCCAGGTCTTCGACCAGGTAGGGATCTACTTCCCTTCAGGACCTGGTAGATGTGTTCCTGGGCGTGAGCCCCATTCCTCACCACCATGACCAGCAGGGCTTGGTTCTGTAGGGTTGGTGGATTTGCTGACCACCTCCTCCCTCTCCTCATCAATCAGAACCCCACGATCCTGGAGACGCAGGCATATGGGGCTGCAAGTGTCCCAGGCAGTCTTAGAGCCATCCTGTGATTTCTGATGAAGGCTCTACCAGGGAGGGTAGAGGGGTTGGCAGGAGGGGCTGCAAGGGAAACAGCTGAAACTGGGAGGGGGAAATGATGTATTAAAATCCTATCTAGGATGATAAGATTAACTTTCTCTAGTTTGTTATTGAGAGGTTTATAATGGTGATGAATCTCTAGTTTGTTATTGAGAGGTTTATAATGGTGATGAATCTCTAGTTTGTTATTGAGAGGTTTATAATGGTGATGAATCTCTAGTTTGTTATTGAGAGGTTTATAATGGTGATGAATCTCTAGTTTGTTATTGAGAGGTTTATAATGGTGATGAATCTCTAGTTTGTTATTGAGAGGTTTATAATGGTGATGAATCTCTAGTTTGTTATTGAGACTTTTATAATGGTGATGAATTCTCTAGTTTTGTTATTGAGAGGTTTATAATGGTGATGAATCTCTAGTTTGTTATTGAGACTTTTATAATGGTGATTAATCTCTAGTTTGTTATTGAGAGGTTTATAATGGTGATGAATCTCTAGTTTGTTATTGAGAGGTTTATAATGGTGATGCATCTCTAGTTTGTTATTGAGAGGTTTATAATGATGGTGAATGTCAGTGGAAGGTCAACAGTACCTGAGAGGTGAGTTCTGTTGGTGAGGCTGAGGATGAAAAGAGAAGGTGTTTTACTATCTGATAAAAGGTATATTCATTATAACCAACCATAATCATATGATATAATGACATCATAGTTCAATAACAATAACGCTGTAAGAGAACTAAAAACATGTAATAGTACTACGGGTCTGACTTCATTTGATTGGATTTGAGCTCTGAATGTCTGTTACTTGGCAACCAGACAAGTCTGTTCCATACATTTCAGTACTGCCCTTTCTTTCAGAAGAAGATCAAACTCTTTAACAACAGCTTCTAAGAACAACTGAAATGTGGGGAAGTAGTTTTCATCGGACTGGAAAACCACAAATTCTGCTGTCTGGAACACAAAAAGCAAGAGTCAGTATCTACGATCTTAATGTAATGTGAATATACTGAGGTCACAGCTAAACAAATATCTAAAGTTGGAATCTCTTTATGGCTTATAGATATTACTGTTGGGTTGATCCTGTATCCATGTGTAATATTTGGTGGAGAGGATATATGTTTTGTTCGAGGTTAGATTGCAGTGAGGAGTTGTTTCAATCAAGGTCTCTTTGTATCCATTCCTTGTCTTCCTCACATCCTGCACCTTGGGAATCAACAATGGACAGATAAATTGTGCTTCAATAAAATACACGTTGTGCAAACCCAAGCTAAATCAAGCACCCATCAAGTACTTTGTCAGAATTATTTGATTCTGGTTTGGTGTCAACAACTATATTAACATGCATTCTTGTGGCACAGAGAAAATGTTATTTTTCTATGTTGTGTGTTTGACACTGCCAGCTTGATGGAATTCTAGCCAGATAGAAGTGGGGTTGAAATCTTAGTTATGCTTACCTCCCTGATCACAACATTTCTGGGAAGCAACAACACATTCAGGATGGACCTCTCTTCAGGGACAAACAGTTGGTGGAATAACAACACAAGCCCGTGGATAGGGGAGATGGGAGCATCATCATCCGTGACATCACCATAAGCAGAGAATCCAGTGATGTTTATTATGACATGTGTATCGTTATCTCAAGAGGATGGATAAACTCCACTTTGTCATCATCAGTCACATGGGCTACAGACAGGAAGTCACATCCACCCTCTAGGAAAGAAACAGAATATCAATTGGATTTCCTAAATTCCTCGCATACTCTCCTCGTCTCCTTTGGAAAAAGGTCAAAGGTTAGAGGAGGTTAAGAGAGGGAATGTGGAAACAAATGCGCTTGTATGAAACGAGACTCTCCTTCTCCACTAGCGCGTTATCAGGCAAATGACATTTACAGGGGTGGAATCCCAGATTACATGTGCAAAGTGGTAAAAAGAAATGTAGTTAGTTGTACTAGACGTTTTATAGATAAAAGGAGAAGTATTGTTTTTATAAGATAGGCATGCTTCCCTTATGAGAAAACAACAGCTGTTTCAAAGGGCTGATTCCGGGGAGGATAGACCTGAGCATCTTCCGTTTCCATATTATTAATACATTATTACTATTATCAATATTATTACTACTATTATTACTATGATTATTATTACTATGATCATTATCTCCGTTCACCTTTTAACAAGTTGACACTTCCCTACATATGGTCACTTTTGGGTTTTTGGAGGAAAGGAGGATTGAGGAGTCGAGGATAATATCCACGCATGACTGTAAGTCTGCTAAATGGCCATATATACTAATATTATTATTATTACTATGACGACATTACTATTATTACTACTATTATTATTATTACTACTATTCTTATTATTACTACTATTTTTAGGCAGACTTTTTCCAATTGAGAATCTCCCAAAAGAGAACATTGTGCTTTCTCTGATATACTACAATAGCAATGACAAATGAGGCAATGAACAAATTAATTTACAATCTCGTTTAGGGCATTCATGAAAATACTCACCAGAATGAATCTGACAGTGTGGGAGGTGTAGTTGGCAGACAGACTTCTGAGGGCAGTCGATGTTGAACAGGGGTCCTGCAGGTCTCTTGCCTCTCTGGGCTAGAAGCCTCCTGTTCCAGGGGACTGTCCTATAGAGCACCTCTCCCTCTCCCTCCATCCTAAACACCAGGCCTGTTATACTGCACTGGAACAGACCTGCACTGGGGCACTGGAACCTCGAACAAACAATGGTGAAGAATGACATTTTAATTACATTCCCTGAATATGATTTGAAAAATGAGGCATTGTCCTTACAAACTATTCATGAGAAAACAAGTAAAATAATACTGAGTTACCTGTATGCTCCATTGCCCTCATGATCGTAGATTTCTGGTTCAAAGTTTTCAGGAGACCTCTAAAATGTAAAAACAATAGATTTTAAAGGGTTTGAAGAGTAGTTTAATAGAAACATATTCAACTTGTCTTTCTTTCTTTCTTTCTTTCTTTCTTTCTTTCTTTCTTTCTTTCTTTCTTTCTTTCTTTCTTTCTTTCTTTCTTTCTTTCTTTCTTTCTTTCTTTCTTTCTTTCTTTCTTTCTTTCTTTCTTTCTTTCTTTCTTTCTTTCTTTCTTTCTAGTGAGGGTCTTACCATCAGGGTCAGTAGTGACACAGGCTCCTGGTCCACTACTCTACATTCGTCATGTTTAACCGTCCATGGCCTCAGGAGCTGTCAGACAGATGCACTCTGACACAGTCTGGTCTCTTCTTCCATTGTCCCATCAGTCGCTGATGGCAAGGTGAAGGCCTGTCCAACAATGGGATCATGGGTTCCAGGAGAAGAGGAGAATCTGCACAGAAATAGTGTATATATCTAATTTTGTTAGTTATTGGTTTTGTCACGAACCGGCTCAAGTTCGTAACAAAGGGAGACACGTGGAGACAAGGAGTACTCAAAGTATATATTTATTAATTAAAGTAAACTAAATCAAATAACAATGGGTGTGTAATCAGTAATCAGTAGTGTACGTGAGTGTTTGCATGCATAAATGTAATATGGAAAAGTGTTGAAAAGTGCCAAAGCAAACAACCCAAAAAGGCCTCAAAAATATCACAACCAAGATCAAAGTATCTGCCTGGAGAGAGTCTTCCTAATGAATGTGGAAGAGGTCCATTTTATCCTGGGACACACCCGGCCCAGGTAGTTTCCCATGTAGCTGACGACCCTCCCAACTCCGCCCACCGGCATCCTAACAAGGAAACAAGAACAAAGAGAGAATACGGCAGACAGAGTGGAGGGTCGTCACAACCCCCCCATAAGACCGGGGACCAACAAGGACCCCGACCAACGTACCAGCCCCTGCGTCCCAAACCGACAAATTGTACATGTTCACACCTCCACTTGCCCCACCCATCATCCTCCTCTCCAGACCTCAGCAACCTTTACACAGGAAGCAACCTTTAAGAGGAAAGAAGAACACAAGACTAGGAGGGGACAAACAGGAAGGATAGAACATGACAAAATCAAACAATGGTCGGTCACATCAATATTCATGAACAGGGCGCACGTCACCCTGCCCAACCACCTTCCAAGGTATACAACAGTCGCCTGAGCAAACTCACATTCAGCCAAATTCATCGTGAGGGACCAGCAGCCAGACGTCCGAACAAGGCCTGAATACGGGACAGATGCTCCTCCCAAGCATCTGCACATATCACTACATCGTCCAGATAAACAGCGCAACCGGCAGACCAGAGACAACCCTGTTCATAAATCGCTGAAAAGTGGCAGGCGCATTACGCAGTCCGAAACTCATAACCGAATACGAGTACAGACCAAAAGGTGTAATAAAGGCAGAGATTTCACGTGCCCTACTCATCAGTGGCACCTGCCAATACCCCTTTAACAGGTCAAATTTGCTCACAAAACGTAGCTGCGCCCGACTTGACCAACGCAGTCCTCCATCCGAGGAAGAGGAAATGAATCCGGCCCAGTGACATCGTTACTACGGTAGTCCGTACAAAATCTATTTGTTCATCCGATTTACTGCCCAAGATACAGGGAGAAGCCCAACTGGAGAAAGAAGGATCTGCTATTTTACTTCCAGCATGTACCTGACCTCAGCATCCAGACAACGAAGTTTCTCTGAAGAAACTCTATAGAACCGTTGACGAATGGGGTAGCATCTCCAATGTCAATATCATGTTCTATTAAGTTTGTACGTGTAGGTGTATCCGAAAACAACCCTGGAAATCTCCGAATCAAACCAACCCTTCTTTCCGCTCATCAACAGGTAGATGAGTAAGAAGGCTATCTACAATCTCCAGTGTCTCTGAATTTTTCAATCTACCCTGCAGTATGCAATCGTCAGGGACCAGAAACATCTTCCTGCTCCTGCACAGACCTAGCATGACCAGAACTCAGGGAATAAACAATATCAGCCAAAAGAACAGCCTCACCGTCCTCTGTGAGACTCCCCTGTTCAGTCTCAGAGGAACGGGCATAATAGGGTTTTAACAAATTACATGGCACAGTTGGTGTGCTTTCCTCCGTTCTGGAGTGGCAACTAAATAATTTTGCTCAGTGTACTGGCGCACCACTGTATATGAACCTTGAAACTTGGCTTGAAAAAGGAGAACCAACAATTGGCAGCAGAGCCAGAACCTGATCACCTGGACTAAAGTGATGAGGCTCAGCTCGGCGATCATATATGCTCTTCATCCTGTCCTGTGAAGATGATAGCTCCTCTTTAGCCATTTCACCAGCGGCACACAAGCTGTCGCCGAAAATCACCCACATATGATAACAGGGACTGAGGAGGCTCGGGAGACTTCCAGTCATCCTGGAGAACAGATAAAAGCCCACGCACCCGATGTCCAAACACTAGGTCATTTGGGCTAAAACCCGTGCTCTCCTGTGAAACCTCCCTAGCAGCTAACAGTAACCAAGGCAACCCCTCCTCCCAATCCTTATCCATCTCAGTACAATAAGCTCTCAACAAAGACTTAAGTGTTTGATGGAAACGTTCCAGTGCTCCTTGACTTTGGGCATGATAAGCGCTAGACAAGTTGTGTTTAATATGGAGTTGTTGGAGAACCTGTCCAAAGAGATTAGAGGTGAAATTAGATCCTTGATCACTTTGAATGACCTTAGGGATTCCAAACAGTGAGAGAAACTGAGTCAAAGCTTAACACAGCCTTAGTCGTGATAGACCGGAGAGGGTAGGCAACAGGAAACCCTAGTGGTCTGACACATCACAGTCAACAAATAATTACTACCCTTTCTAGAACGAGGCAGAGGACCAACACAGTCAATAATCAAATACTCAAAAGGTTTACTGAGTACAGGAATAGGGAACAGTGGTACCGGCTTAATAGCTTGATTAGGTTTACCAGTTAATTGACAGGTGTGACAAGTTTTGATGAAATCAGAAACATCCCTCTTTAATCTTGGCCAAAAAAAATGTCGAATATGCGATTGTAGGTTTTTCTCACACCCATATGCCCAGCAACGTCGTTTGAGAAGTTGTCAGCACCAACTCACGAGCCTAACTGGTACCACAACCTGACTAATCGCCTCCCCCAGAAAACAACTACCATGAGACATCCACTTCCTCATCAGGACCTCCTCTTGGAGAAAATAGCCCGTGCGACATCTCCCAACTGTTCTACAGGGCACAATTTGGTCCCGCAACTCTTCTAATGTAGGGTCAGCCCGTTGCGCTCGATTAAATCGGAGCGGGATACGGATAACGGGATAACAGGGAAAACAGTAACAGACTTCTTTATGGTATTCTCGTTAGCCAGTTCCGTGACCAAGTCATCAGGGATCATAGAACGCTGTCACTGCACACGCAGAAAACACCTCGGGAAATTTGCGCACTCTCATCAGGAATCCCTACAATTGAAGGCTTAGTAGAAACCGCTAAAGATGGAAACACGATAGGCCACACACGCTCCCCAGCCAAGTTATTTCCAAGGATCACGTCAACACCCTCAATAGGCAATGAAGGACGCACCCCCACAACAACCTCACCTTTCACCAGTCCACAATCCAACATCAGTTTATGCAATGGAACTGACAGAGTGTTCAAACCTATTCCCCAATTAGAACACTATTCCCGAATCAGTCTCCGGAGAGAAGGGTAACACAGATTCCAACACAAATGATTCAGAGGCACCTGTATCTCTTAGGATCTTTACTGGCACTAGGTTCTTACTTCCTACCATAGACACAAAACCCTCCGTAACAAAAAGGTAAATACTGGGATCAATATAGCCCTTCACATGGCTCTGGGCATGAGCACAATGCGTCAGGAGTGAACTGATGTGGAACAGGCGCTGCTAACGCTATAGGCCTCGATTTACCATAAGCACCTGTACTGAATTTACCCCTAGACCTAAGAATCGGACATTCATTTTTCCAATGACCTAATTCTCGACAGTAGGACACTCTTGACCAAAGTCAGTTTTACCACGGGTATCAGGCTCAACCCCAGTTGAATGAAACTCTGCCCGGGAACCGAAGTATCTCAGGCGAGCAAGGCCCAAATCTCTGCAAACACCCCCACTCACTCCGAATACGGGGTTCTGCAAAAAATGTGTGTGAGTCAACACATATTCATCTGCCAAAACCGCAGCTTCAGCGACAGTCTTTATTTTTCGTTCGATAATGTACGTCGCTATACGATCAGGGATTGTGTCTTAAATTGTTCTAACATAATCAGATCACACAGCCCTTGGAAAGTCATAACTGCAGAGGCGGAACACCAGCGATTGAACTGTGAAGATAATATTCGCGCAAACTCAACATGAGTCTGCTGATCATCCCTTTTTAAAGTTCTAAATCGTTGGCGGTAAGCCTCAGGGACCAATTCATAACTCTGTAACACAGCCGTTTTAACCTTCTCATAACTAACACTGTCTGCTACACTAAGAGCTGAATATGCTTCTTGCGCTTTACCAGTCAGCACACACTGCAACATCAAAGTGCGATCAGAATCAGGCCAACTCCTAGCGTCAGCAACATCGCTCAAACAATGAAAAGAATGTCTCCGGGTCCTTTTCATTAAACTGGGGCAACAACCGAAATTCCCAACAATATCAAATGTGTCTGGATTACGACCAAAAGAGGAACGACCCCTAGGAAACTCTGGATCACCTTCCCAGAGCAAACTCTCCTGAGAGCTTTCCTTCCCTAACCAGCTCTAGTCGCTCTTGTTGCAGCTTGATTTTAGCACGCCCATATCCTGTTTTAAATTCCAATTCCCTTTCATATTTTACACGATCATGCTCCATTTTAGCTTGTTCATGCTCCATTTTAGCTTTTTGTCCATTTTGTTCAGTGCTCTAGTTGTAACAGAAGCAGTTCTTTCTGCTGTTCAAAAAGAAGACTACTATGACTAACCGATGGAGCGGTCATTGTAACATATCGGGAGACAACGTGTCCTCAGCAGAGGCTGCCCCAGTGGTAACATCCAGAATACCACTCTCCATCAAATTGGCCTTCAATATTAACCTAATATAATTTTTTTAGACGTTTATCACTAATTTCAACCTTGTAGTGTTCAGCAACCTTCAACAGCTGTTCTTTAGTACATAATTCTAACAGTTCTTCTGATGGAAAGCGAATGAACTCGTCTACATTAGACGCCATAATCAGGGAAAATTTTTTTTAAATATATATAGATCATAATAATCTTGCTTCAACCCCTCTGCTGAGCACAACAGACACAAGAGAAATACAATCACACCGAGCACCACAGAAAAGAGCTGGGATATGGAGCTTCCCCAAAACCTACAATAACTCAACCCTAGTCTTCGTGCAGATTTGCGTGGGTAATTACGCACTGTAGCCCGCTGGCAAGGAATTAAACCCCCAGCACGCTGGTAGATTTCCCCAAGCCACGGATGTGCCCCCCGAGACAACTGCTCAGTCCACTGACACCACACAAAAATAACAAACATTTAACCATGCCCACGTATCCCAAAACAAAACACGTCACTAAGCCTATCAGGGGGAAAAAGCTATAGCCCGGGTAGCAAATGTCACTACCCTACCCAATCTCCCACTGAGGTACACAGCCGATTGTACTCACCTCAGACCGATGTCCCAACAGCGAGTAGAGCAAGAGTTTCCAGGCTGGGCAGGGACTGAAACTAACCAATGTACTCTCTCCAACGCAGTACAAAACCCAAAGGCAACCAATACTGGCCTATCAAACTCAAACAAACTAACAAAATTTACAAAGAAAAACCCTACAGAATTGGACATTAACTCACGTTCTCCCAAACACAACCAGTTCAAGATCCCAGACGAGCCCCCACTCTGTCACGAACCGGCTCAAGTTCGTAACAAAAGGGAGACACGTGGAGACAAGGAGTACTCAAAGTATATATTTATTAATTAAAGTAAACTAAATCAAATAACAATGGTGTGTGTAATCAGTAATCAGTAGTGTACGTGAGTGTTTGCATGCATAAATGTAATATGGAAAAGTGTTGAAAAGTGACAAAGCAAACAACCCAAAAAGGCCTCAAAAAAATATCACAACCAAGATCAAAGTATCTGCCTGGAGAGAGTCTTCCTAATGAATGTGGAAGAGGTCCATTTATCCTGGGACACACCCGGCCCAGGTGTTTCCCATGTAGCTGACGACCCTCCCAACTCCGCCCACCGGCATCCTAACAAGGAAACAAGAACAAAGAGAGAATACGGCAGACAGAGTGGGAGGGTCGTCACAGTTTAAAGTTGTCTTTGTATTAAATACAGATGTAGGATCTTCATTTGAGCCAGTTTGCTTCAGCAGGAAAATAATCCTGCAGCAACAGGAAATGTGAACTATTATGTATATTATAATTAATTGACATTTTTGTAGGAGTTGATACATTTTTAGTTAGGTCAATTCAAGTGGAAAATACAAACTTCAGAAAACTTTTTAAAACTCCAATACACTACAAGTTTGCATTTCTTGCCGTATAAGAAAATTCTCAGCAACAAAAGAATGATCAAATGAAGATCCTACATCTGTAGGACCATCTCCTTCACTCTTACCTGGGGTTCTAGGAGGACTATGAGATGTGGAACTTGGCATTTCCTTCAACGTTTTTTGGGTGGCCTGGAGGACTGAGGAGAAAACAGTTGAAATGACAAACTCTATATTGACCGTTCCTAGAGGTGTTACCATGCGTTTCTGAGATGTGTTATCAAAAGGGGACATAGATGTTGTATCCTCATTTATATGTTATAAAACAAAATAGTAAAGAAGCTGGGACTCTTTTTTGAAACACTCAACATCCTGACTATGAACAACACCTGTAATTACCTCTGTGATCACTCTCTAACTTCTCAGCAAGATCCCCCCAGGTCCATCTTCCTCATTGTGTTCAGTGTGATCTTCACAGCTCCCTCAGGGCCGTATCTCTTCACCATCTGATCCACTGTGACCTGTCTGTCAGTGTTCTCCAATCAGGTAAGACTGAAATGTCTTCAGCTGTTCTCCAGTGAGCTCCTCCAGAGTGGTCAGCAGCAGAACTGGAACATCCAACATGGAGGGTCTCTAAAATAACAAAGATGATAAGATATAAGGAAGAGAATAGAAATACTGGCTACTGATATAAAACAAAGAACATGAACACATTAATATTGGTAGGACATACTAGAATCTTTCTACTGGTCTCACAATATCTCAATCTCTAACACACACACACACACTCTCACACATACACTCTCACACACACTCAGTATGTGGCTGTGATCTTTATGGGGTTAGTTCACTATGACATTTGACCTCTCAGACATGACCACTAGTGTTACCTTCATGAACCTCAGATTCTCCTTCATCCTAGAGATCTCAGTCTTCAGATGAAGACGCTTCTCTCAGACGGGGTCCACCTGGACACAGGAAACAGTCACACACTGCTCTGTTCCCCTACACCACCACCACATGCTGTGGTCACGTCACTGGTCTACATTCATTTCACAGGTCATGAGGATGATGCAATAGAGGTATAGAAGAGATGTTAGAGGGTCAATTCACTGCTTTGAAAGTGTATTATCTCTCCAGCACCATACCAGTAGACTCATATATTCAATCTTACCAGTGCCTATAGCAAATCAATCAAATGTATTTATAAAGCCCTTTTATATCAGCAGTTGTGACAAAGTGCTATACAGAAACCCAGCCTAAAACCCCAAACACCAAGCAATGCAGAGGCAGAAGCACGGTGGCTAGGAATATCGCCATAGAAAGGCAGGAACCTAGGAAGAAACCTAGAGAGGAACCAGGCTCTGAGGAGTGAGCCAGTCCAATTTCTTTACCAGAAGAGAACAGACTAGTACAGAGTATGAATTACGGGGGTCTCTATTATTTTTAATGATACAAATATGTAATTTAACGTAAAAACAAATAACTTTTCATGTGGCATGAACACAACCAGTCATGATGCTTTCATCTGCTTGTCAAACAAATACCTTCAAAAAGTAGGATACCTGTGCATGTTCATCCACTCATATCCACTCTGAGGGGTGGCCCTGGCGTACCAGGTAGATAATAGATAATATACTCTATGTCCACTCATATCCACTCTGAGGGGGTGGCCCTGGCTGTACCAGGTAGATAATAGATAATATACTCTATGTCCACTCATATCCACTCTGAGGGGTGGCCCTGGCTGTACCAGGTAGATAATAGATAATATACTCTATGTCCACTCATATCCACTCTGAGGGGTGGCCCTGGCTGTACCAGGTAGATAATAGATAATATACTCTATGTCCACTCATATCCACTCTGAGGGGTGGCCCTGGCTGTACCAGGTAGATAATAGATAATATACTCTATGTCCACTCATATCCACTCTGAGGGGTGGCCCTGGGTACCAGGTAGATAATAGATAATATACTCTATGTTCACTCATATCCACTCTGAGGGGTGGCCCTGGCTGTACCAGGTAGATAATAGATAATATACTCTATGTCCACTCATATCCACTCTGAGGGGTGGGCCTGGCTGTACCAGGTAGATAATAGATAATATACTCTGTGTTCACTCATATCCATTCTGAGGGGTGGCCCTGGCTGTACCAGGTAGATAATAGATAATATACTCTATGTTCACTCATATCCACTCTGAGGGGTGGCCCTGGCTGTACCAGGTAGATAATATACTCTATGTCCACTCATATCCACTCTGAGGGGTGGCCCTGGCTGTACCAGGTAGATAATATATAATATACTCTATGTCCACTCATATCCACTCTGAGGGGGTGGCCTGGCTGTACCAGGTAGATAATATACTCTATGTTCACTCATATCCACTCTGAGGGGGTGGCCCTGGCTGTACCAGGTAGATAATATACTCTATGTTCACTCATATCCACTCTGAGGGGTGGCCCTGGCTGTACCAGGTAGATAATAGATAATATACTCTATGTCCACTCATATCCACTCTGAGGGGGTGGCCCTGGCTGTACCAGGTAGATAATAGATAATATACTCTATGTTCACTCATATCCACTCTGAGGGGTGGCCCTGGCTGTACCAGGTAGATAATAGATAATATACTCTATGTCCACTCATATCCACTCTGAGGGGTGGCCGGCTGTACCAGGTAGATAATAGATAATATACTCTATGTCCACTCATATCCACTCTGAGGGGGTGGCCTTGGCTGTACCAGGTAGATAATAGATAATATACTCTATTTCACTCATATCCACTCTGAGGGGTGGCCCTGGCTGTACCAGGTAGATAATAGATAATATACTCTATGTCCACTCATATCCACTGAGGGGTGGCCTGGCTGTACCAGGTAGATAATAGATAATATACTCTATGTTCACTCATATCCACTCTGAGGGGTGGCCCTGGCTGTACCAGGTAGATAATAGATAATATACTCTGTGTCCACTCATATCCACTCTGAGGGGTGGCCCTGGCTGTACCAGGTAGATAATATACTTCTATGTTCACTCATATCCACTCTGAGGGGTGGCCCTGGCTGTACCAGGTAGATAATATACTCTATGTTCACTCATATCCACTCTGAGGGGTGGCCCTGGCTGTACCAGGTAGATAATATACTCTATGTTCACTCATATCCACTCTGAGGGGTGGCCCTGGCTGTACCAGGTAGATAATAGATAATATACTCTATGTCCACTCATATCCACTCTGAGGGGTGGCCCTGGCTGTACCAGGTAGATAATAGATAATATACTCTATGTTCACTCATATCCACTCTGAGGGGTGGCCCTGGCTGTACCAGGTAGATAATAGATAATATACTCTGTGTCCACTCATATCCACTCTGAGGGGTGGCCCTGGCTGTACCAGGTAGATAATAGATAATATACTCTTATGTCCACTCATATCCACTCTGAGGGGTGGCCCTGGCTGTACCAGGTAGATAATAGATAATATACCTATGTCCACTATATCCACTCTGAGGGGGTGGCCCTGGCTGTACCAGGTAGATAATAGATAATATACTCTATGTCCACTCATATCCACTCTGAGGGGTGGCCCTGGCTGTACCAGGTAGATAATAGATAATATACTCTGTGTTCACCATATCCATTCTGAGGGGTGGCCCTGGCTGTACCAGGTAGATAATAGATAATATACTCTATGTTCACTCACATTCCAGAAGAGGTGCTGGGGAGTTCTCCACTCTCCTCCCCTGCTGGCTTCCTTTCCATCTCAGAGGCAGCTTCCTCCTACACACACACACACACACACACACACACACACAGCCTTTTTGTCTATGTGTATGTGTGTAGGGATGCAGTCTGACCCCCACCACTCATAGTGTACATGAGAGATTAGTTAATTATCTAGACTGCATGTGTGGACTGTATCATTTCATACTGTAGAACTGACTATGACAGTGAGTACAGGTGTTTTAACATATGAGGGTAGAACTGTAGAACTGACTATGACAGTGAGTACAGGTGTTTTAATATATGAGGGAAGAACTGTAGAACGACTATGACAGTGAGTACAGGTGTTATAACATATGAGGGTAGAACTGTAGAACTGACTATGACAGTGAGTACAGGTGTTTTAACACAGTGCCGGTTTTACACGGAGGCCGGGGGAGGCCCGGGCCTCCCTGGAAATGTCCCTGGCCACCCCGTGGCCCCCCTGCTGACCAAAGTAAAAAATTATGAATTTATAACTATTTTACACGCGAGCGCCAAAAGCGGAACTAATGCAACGCTCTACACGGCAACGTTCTACACGGGTAAATTAGAGTGGCGCACCCCAAAACTGTATCCTGCCATCTGCCTGCCTGCCACGCGGTGGATGCTGCTTCGGTGAATGAGAGCTCAGCAACTACTATTTGCGAGAGGAGCTACGATTTGCAGGAGTCGAAGGTAAGAAAACGATTTAATATCATAAGTGACTTGTTGTTCTTGCACATAGCCTACATGTTCCTTTTGTTCCTCACACATAAATCAAATCAAGTTTTTAAATGTCTGGTCTCGATTTGTTTAGAAATGTAATCATATCTAAGCAAACTCATCGAAGCAGAAGCAAATATCCAAATGTTAGTAGGCTATCCTTGCTAGGTCTACACAATGTTGTGATGTTAACCACGTAACTTCATCCGTCTTGGCTGTTGCATCGCGATAACAAATACATTTTTTAGTAAAGTAATCAACAGGTTATCTGCCAGTGTTAAGTAGGGAGGGATGGTTAGGTAACAAAATGTAATGCATGCCCCAACGTTTTTTCTTCTTCTAATAGTTATCATGAAACGAGTAAGGGACATAAAGTCATTTTTTGCCCCAGCAAACAAAAAAGTGAGAGAAACAAATCGAGGTTTTGAGAAAGTTGAGGAAGAGGGAGAGCCAGCATGTGATGAAAGGAGGGGTCTGACAAAGAGAGGGAAATTCCAGAGGGTGAGGGAGGATGAAGAAGAGGGTGAGGAGGATGAAGAAGAGGGTGAGGAGAATGGAAGAAGAGGGCGAGGAGAATGAAGAAGAGGGTGAGAAGCATGAAGAAGAAAGCATACAGGGACAGAGAGATGAACAGCCAGAGGGACAGCAAGTGGATCCATGTGGATCAAGTACTGCACCATCAGGTTTGTGATGAGGAAGGTTCTTACTATTTGCAAAGCAATGCAATTACAATGTAATGGTAGGCCTGCTGGGTGTCCTTAAAATGCTGCTTTCTGCTGTTAATTCTTTTTGTGTAATATGGCTCTGTTTTTTTTTTTTAAGTAAATACTTTGCCTACATTTTGAAATACATGCAGATATACAGTAAATAAATGTTGTAGTTGTGCCCATGTTTACTGTCCATCTTCTTCAGATATCAGCAAGTCTAAGTATGACGATCAGTACAGCCGAACTTGAAGATATTCCCAACCACACTGATGGGGGACAGAAGACGAAGCTTCAGACCAAACTGGTACACTACTCATCCATGGCTTGAGTATTCTGTAATGACGGACTCTACATGTTGCTATGCATGTAGACATTTTAGCACACCAAATGCCCCAGACACCGTTTTTGTTTCAACACCTGGTTTTACAAACTGGAAAAAGGCAACTATGAGAAATGCAGGGTTTTCACTACATGCAAAGTCTGAACGACACAAGTGTGCAATGATCGCATGGAGGGATTATCAAAGAGCTGTTAGAACTGACGCAACACTAACAGATCTCCTTGACAAAGAACACACTAAACAAGTACAAGAAAATCAGGCATACATTAAAAACAGTTGGGGAAGTGCTGTTGCTTACAGCTACACAAAACATAGCACAAAGAGGATATGATGAATCTGAAGGGTCCACTAACAAAGGAAACTTTAGGGAAATTCTTCACACAGTTGCTAAAATCACGACCAACTTGTTAAGAGAAGATTAACTTCCATTCACAATGCAAAGTACACAAGCAAGATCATCCAGAATGAGGTTTTGGGTTGTTTGGCAGAAATGGTTCGGTCTGAAATCATAGAAGTGGAAGAAAAGTGAGGTTTTTAGGCGTCATGGCAGATGAAACAAAGGATATTTCAAAAAAAAAGAACAGATGTCCCTTCACACTCAGGTACTATTACAATGGGGCCATAAGGAGAGTTTTTCCATTTTGAATCTGCAGAGAGGTTAGATGCAGCAGGGCTTACTGGAAAAATAGTACATTACTGGAACGTTATGGCCTGGACTACAAAAAATAACCTCGGAGGCCAAGCGCATAATGGCGCTGCCGATATGAGCGGTAAGCATTCAGGGGTTCAGGCAAGGATCAAAGAACAGGCTAAATTTGCCTTCTACGTCCATTGTAGTGCTCATTGTCTGAATTTAGTGTTAGTTGATGTAGTCAAAAGTGTCCCAGAAACGGAGGAGTCTTTATATGTTTACTTCTTCCTCATATGTGCACCCAAAATGGCTGTCTCTCCAAAGAGAAATGTATGGCAGAACCAGAGAGCTGCAACGTTTAAGCGACACACGTTGGTCATGCCGATTTCTAGCCCTACGAATATCATGGACACTCTACCTGCCCTTAAACGACTACTGCAAGAGATTGCTCAAGAACGTCATGGTGAAAGAACTGTTGAGGCCCGAGGTCTTCTTGCTCAAATTGACCTAGAATTTGTTGTGCATCTTGTTACTCTGCGGAAGTTGTTTGGGGAGACAAAGCTATTGTCTGACATGTTACAGTCACAAACTGTTGATCTGTCAAGTGCTGTTGACTTAGTAAATGCTTTAGTCCTGACATTGAAAGACCACAGGCAGGAGTCTTTCTTTGATGAGTTGTGGGATGAAGCATTGAATATTTGTGAGCAGTGTGATTCTGCAACAAGGTCAGTGGCGAAACGTCAGAAAATGCTGAGCTCTAGACTCAGTGGCTACTGCACGCTAAGCACTGTTGGTCAGAGGGAGGTAGAACGGACAAAGATATGTTTCTCACATCATTTTTTCTATCCTGTAATTGACAGCATGCTCAATGAGTTGAACAGACGTTTCTCCAATACAAACTGTGAGCTCATGAGAAGCATACAGTCTCTCAGTCCCCAGAGTGATACCTTTTAAAGGAGAGCAATGTTTTTTCATTTGGCCGTTTGTATAATGCAGACATTGATGATTTAGGGCATGAGCTCCATCAATTTAAGAGAGTTTTGGACAGAAAAATACAGAGTGGTGAAGTCAAAAAGCCATGCAGGACAGTTGAGCTGGTTTGTTTTATTGAGCCAACAGGGAAGTTTTCTTTGAGCTCTTTAGACTGTGCAAGATTGCTGTAACCCTTCCTGTAAGCTCAGCCTCTTGCGAACGCAGTTTCTCCACACTGAAACTGATAAAAACCTTCCTGCGGTCCACCACTAGTGATGAGAGACTCAGTGATCTTGGTGTCCTGAGCATAGAGTCCAGAAGGGCCAAGGCTCTGGATCTTGATGTATTTGTGGACCGTTTTGCCAGAAGCACAACCGCCGTATCCTGTTGCTGTAGTGTATCTATATGATATATACGCTAGTAGCGTATGAGTGCCGCGTGAGGAAAAAGAGATATAATGAACAATAAAACAACAAGCTTGAGCTTCTTAAGACACGGTGGGTTTATCTGTTCTCAATACACGGTAAAATGAATGGAGTTAGTCTGGTGTCCACATGAAGATACGTGTGTAGACAAAGAGTCTGGTGTCCATATGAAGTTACATGTGTAGACAGAGACAGTCTGGTGTCCATATGAAGTTACATGTGTAGACAGAGACAGTCTGGTGCCCATATGAAGTTAAATGTGTAAACAAAGACAGTCTGGTGTCCATATGAAGTTACATGTGTAGACAGAGACAGTCTGGTGCCCATATGAAGTTACATGTGTAGACAAAGAGTCTGGGTGTCCATATGAAGTTACATGTGTAGACAGAGACAGTCTGGTGCCCATATGAAGTTAGATGTGTAGACAAAGACAGTCTGGTGTCATATGAAGTTACATGTGTAGACAGAGACAGTCTGGTGCCCATATGAAGTTAGATGTAGACAAAGACAGTCTGGTGTCCACATGAAGTTACATGTGTCTACTTAGATGAACCCACCGTGTCTTAAGAAGCTGAAGCTTGTTTTATTTTTCATTTTACATCACTCTATCTTTTTTTTCCTCACAGTACCAGTAGTTCCACACACTACTAGAGTGTATGTATGTTTGTATGTATGTACAGTGCCCTCCACTATTATTGGCACCCCTGTTTAAGATGTGGTTGAGGACTTCCAAAAAATTCTCCTTTTTTTTAAACAACATAGAACCCAAATGCAAAAAAAAGAGAAAATCCAACCTTTTATTTAAGTATATTACTTTGGTGGTAAAAAAAAATCACACTTTTAGAAAAATAAAAACTTGAAATCATGTGTCCCACAATTATTGGCACCCCTAACAATTCCGCTGAAAATTTTAATTGATTTTTTAAAAATATATTTTTCTGTAGTTGCAAAGTTGGTCAGGGTATCTAGGAACTTTTAATTAGTAATTCATGACTTCCTGTTTCCCTGGGGTATAAATATGACGTGACACAGAGGCCTAATTCTCTAACCCATTTGTCAACATGGCAAAGACAAGAGAACACACCATTCAAGTAAGGCAGATTTGTGTCGACCTTCATAAGTCAGGCAATGGCTACAAGAAAATAGCCACTCGCCTTAACTTGCCCGTATCTACAGTCAGAGGAATCATTAAGAAGTTTAAAACAACTGGAACAGTGACAAACAAGGCTGGAAGAGGTCACAAGTTTATCTTGCCACAACGCACAGTGAGGAGGATGGTAAGAGAAGTAAAAAAGTCCTAAGCTCACTGTCACAGAATTGCATCAAAGAGTGGCATCTTGGGGTCACAAAGTCTCCAAAACAACCATCAGACACTCTCTACATGCCAACAAGCTGTTTGGGAGGCAGTGCAAGGAAAAAGCCTTTTCTCACTAACACTCACAAACGTAAACGTCTGGAGTTTGCTAAGCGGCACTGGGACTTCAACTGGGATCGTGGTGGTTTGGTCAGATGAGACTAAGATTGAGCTTTTTGGCAACAAACACTCTAAGTGGGTCTGGCGGAAAACAAAAGATGAGTATGCCGAAAAGCACCTCATGCCCACCGTGAAGTATGGTGGAGGATCTGTGATGCTGTGGGCCTGTTTCTCTTCCAAAGGCCCTGGGAACCTTGTTAGGGTGCATGGCATTATGAACGCTTTGAACTACCAGGACATTTTTAAATAAAAACCTGATGGCCTCTGCCAGAAAGCTGAAGATGGGTAGTCATTGGGTCTTTCAGCAGGATAATGATCCAAAACATGTGGCAAAATCTACACAAAAATGGTTCAGCAGTCACAAACTCAAGGTCCTCCCATGGCCATCTCAGTCCCCAGACCCTCAACCCAATCGAAAACCTGTGGGGCGCAGCTAAAGAGGAGAGTGCATAAGACAGGACCCAGGACACTGGATGATCTAGAAAGATTGTGCAAAGAAGAATGGTCAAAGATCCCTCTCACTGTGTTCTCCAATCTTGTGAAATGTTATAGGAGGAGATTAAGTGCATCTTGTTGGCAAAAAGGGGGTTGTACAAAGTATAACACCAGGGGTGCCAATAATTGTGGGACACATGATTTCAAGTTTTTTTTTCTAAATGTGTGATTTTTTTTTTTTTACACCAAAGTAATGTACTTAAATAAAAGGTTGGATTTTTTCAATTTTTTTGCATTTGGGTTCTATGTTGTTTAAAAAAAAAAGGTGAATTTTTGGAAGTCCTCGACCACATCTTAAACAGGGGTGCCAATAATTGTGGAGGGCACTGTATATATATCCCACCAATCCTCTCTCAAGAGGTTTTCAAAAAGGGGCAAACTCATGTCTCAAGACCTGCTTCTGTTGGTTCCCCCTCCTGCCTGTAACTTTCCATCCACATCCCCAAAGTTTTGTGGCCCATTATGACATCACTCCATTAAGTGATTGCTGCATGTACTGCTCTAAGGAAACACTTTCTCTCTCTCTCTCTCTCTCTCTCTCTCTTCTCTCTCTCTCTCTCTCGATAGATAGATAGAGTTTATGATTTTATTCTTTTGAATTATCTCTGCCAAACATCTATGTACTACAAATCTTCAAGCTCCACAGATGTTTTATGGCATCCACTAAACCTCTTTAGATATTTGTAAATTATACAGTGCGATACCTTTCAACGAAAGTTTATTTTATTTTTTACCAACTATGGTTTTTCCTTTTGAAAACAAGCAAAGCAAGAAAAAAAAGAAACAAAATCACTCCAATCATTGCACACTTGTGTCGTTCAGACTTTGCAGGTCCAGCTTTGACATGATGATCTAACTAACACTAATATTGTAACTAATATTGTAACTGAAATATGTATGATCCTATGATGAGCGATTGCTTACTTCCCTTTCACTCTTAAAAAATTACTGAAAAAAAAATGTGTATAAAAAGGTATATGTAGTATATGTTTGTTTAGTGAGCATTCATGCTGTCATTTTTTCCTAAGTGAACTATGGTGGAAATGTGTCCTAAATGGACTTGCCCATATATGTTGTAAAGCCTTTTTGTACACCTGCTCATCAACTGACAGTGAAGTACACAAAGACACAGACACACACACACACACACACACACACAGACACCTGTAATATTCTTGTTTTCATGTTGTTGCTGATATCCATCAGTGTTGTTCATATTGCTACATTGTGTTGACATGATTGTTGCTTTTAAACGAATGTTAAGTTAATGTTTATTGTCTGCATCCTATTGGACTACTGGATGTTAATGTGTAACACGTTTCCCGTTTATGTGTTTAGCAATACTGTATGTCAATATGGTCATGCTAGTAAAGCCTCTTTGAATTGAATTTCTTTTCTGATTTGGTTTATTTTACCTAAATGGATACAGGGTAGTGTGTTTTGTTTATAAATCACTCAGAAAGTTTTCTTTCTTAAAACAAAATGTGGAATCAACTGTCCACAGTAGTGGGGCTTCCATAAATAGGAAATGGCACATTGTTGTACCCTTTGTTGTATCCTGGAGTTTGTTCACATTGAATATGAACCCTGTATTTGTACCCCTGTACTCATTTTTTTTTCATTTGTATGGCACTATCTCTCTTGCATCTGCACTCTTGTACAAAATACGTGTTATAATAAATGTCATATGATTTTAAAGTAAAATAAAGTTTATAATCTTTGAATATCATGTGTTGCCAGTTTTTTTATGTGTGCCCCCTGATTAAACACTGGCCTCCTTGGCCCCCTAGTAAAATGTGTCTAGAACCGCCACTGTTTTAACATATGAGGGTAGAACTGTAGAACTGACTATGAGCAGTGAGTACAGGTGTTTTAACATATGAGGGTAGAACTGTAGAACTGACTATGACAGTGAGTACAGGTGTTTTAACATATGAGGGTAGAAGTGTAGAACTGACTATGACAGTGAGTACAGGTGTTTTAACATATGAGGGTAGAAGTGTAGAACTGACTATGACAGTGAGTACAGGTGTTTTAACATATGAGGGTAGAACTGTAGAACTGACTATGACAGTGAGTACAGATGTTTTAACATATGAGGGTAGAACTGTAGAACTGACTATGACAGTGAGTACAGGTGTTTTAACATATGAGGGTAGAACTGTAGAACTGACTATGACAGTGAGTACAGGTGTTTTAACATATGAGGGTAGAACTGTAGAACTGACTATGACAGTGAGTACAGGTGTTTTAACATATGAGGGTAGAACTGACTATGACAGTGAGTACAGGTGTTTTAACATATGAGGGTAGAACTGTAGAACTGACTATGACAGTGAGTACAGGTGTTTTAACATATGAGGGCAGAAGTGTAGAACTGACTATGACAGTGAGTACAGGTGTTTTAACATGGGAGGGTAGAACTGACTATGACAGTGAGTACAGGTGTTTTAACATTTGAGGGTAGAAGTGTAGAACTGACTATGACAGTGAGTACAGGTGTTTTAACATATGAGGGTAGAACTGACTATGACAGTGAGCACTCACTAACACACACTTCAGACTGCATGTGGCTGTGATCTATATGTGGTTTGTTCGCAATGACATTTGACCTCTCAGACATGGCTACTAGTCTTACCTTCATTACCAGTGCCCTATGCCACTTCCTCCAATAAAGTTTATTTTCACTCTCTTCATCACTGTCAGCATCTGATGAGTTGCTCCACCATGTTTCTGTGGTAGATACAGGTATAGAAGAGGAAGTGAAGAGAGATAACAGTATAATTGTCGTATTACATTGTCCTGTTCATCAACAATTATTCATTTAAATCATGTTGTCTTTGTTTGAAGGAACGTTAATTGATACATTTTTCTTAACACAGTTTTACGGTGTTACCTCTTCTGTGTCTGTAATCTCTCTCTAACTTCTCTGCCAGATCATTCTGGTCCATCCCCCTCAGGATCCTCTGTGTTTTCCCCACAGCTCTCTTAGAGCCGTATCTCTTCACCATCTGACCCACTATGACCTGTCTGTCAGCGTTCTCCAGCTGGCACTCTGGGATGGGAGGAAAGCCAGGCAGCTGGACACTAGTCAGTTTAGACTGAAATGTCTTCAGCTGTTCTCCAGTGAGCTCCTCCAGAGTGGCCAGCAGCAGAGCTGGAAAGGGGGGAAACAGGGGAAATAGAGGGGAAGATAGGAGGGGGGATAGAGAGACAGTTAGGGTCCTTGTCTACAATCCTACTTCTCTGATCTCTCTCTAACTTCTCTGCCAGATCATTCTGGTTCATCTTCCAGATTAGGCAGCTCAGGAAGAGATATACAGCCATGATTAGAAAGTCTAATCCGTTTGTGAAATCTTCCCTACTGTATTGGTGATTGTATGTATGGGATATAATGAATGTTGGATTGCTGTTTAAACATAATGGGGTCACCTGGATACATCAGCGAATAAAAATGTTAAAAGAGAGGTCTGCTGAATGTTTTTTATGAAGTCAGTTGAATGTTCTTTCTGATTAGACCTACACTGAACTGTGATTGTGATGTATAGATCGATGAACATTCTTGCTACGTTACCTCTATTGTAATCTCTCTTTAACTTCTTTGCCAGATAATTCTGGTCCATCCCCCTCAGGATCCTCAGTGTGATCTCCACAGCTCTCTCAGGGCCGTATGTCTTCACCATCTGATCCACTGTGACCTGTCTGTCAGCGTTCTCCAGCTGGCTCTCTGGGATGGGAGGACAGTCAGGCAGCAGGGCACTAGTCAGGGACCACTGAAATGTCTTCAGCTCATGTGGGTTCATCTCCTCCAGACTTGTCAGCAGCAGAGCTGGAACAGCCAACAGTCTCTAAAACAACAAAGGTGACAACAGTGAGGAAGGAATAGAAAAAACTGACTACTGATATAAAATAAAGAACATGAATATATTAATATTGTTAAGACGATACTAGAATATTTATACTGGTCTCTCAATATCATCATAAAATAGATTACAGTTGGAACTTTAACACACACTCACACACAGTATGTGGCTGTGATCTATATGTGATTTGTTCCCAATGACATTTGACCTCTCAGACATGACCACTAGTGTTACCTTCGCAGAACCTCAGCTTCTCCTCCGGCCAAGAGATCTCAGTCTCCAGATCACGACACTCCTCATCAGACAGGGTCCAACTGAACACAGGAAACATTCACACACTGCTCTGTTCCCCTACACCACCACCACATGCTGTGGTCACTTCACTGTTCTACATTCATTTCACAGGTCATGAGGATAAATAGAGGTATAGAAGAGATGTTAGAGGGGCAATTCACTGCTTTTAAAGTTGATTTCTCTCCAGCACCATACCAGTAGTTTCATATATTCAATGTTACCAGTGGCTATAGCTATGTTGAGATGTGTCTGTTACTTGAACTCTGTGAAGCATTTATTTGGGCTGCAATTTCTGAGGCTGGTAACTCTAATTAACTTATCCTCTGCAGCAGAGGTAACTCTGGGTCTTCCTTTCCAGTGGCTGACCTCATGAGAGGAAGTTTCATCATAGCGCTTGATGGTTTTTGCGACTGTACTTGAAGAAACTTTCAAAGTTCTTGAAATGTTCCATATTGACTGACCTTCATGTCTTAAAGTAATGATGGACTGTCGTTTCTCTTTGCTTATTTGAGCTGTTCTTGCCATAATATGGACTTGGTCTTTTACCAAATAGGGCTATCTTCTGTACACCACCCCTACCTTGTCACAACACAACTGATTGGCTCAAACGCATTAAGAAGGAAAGAAATTCCACAAATTAACTTTTAAAAAGGCACACCTGTTAATTGAAATGCATTCCAGGTGACTACCAAATGAAGCTGGTTGAAAGAATCCAAGAGTGTGCAAAGCTGTCATCAAGGCAAATGGTGGCTATTTGAATCTCAAATATAAAATATATTTTGATTTGTTTAACACTTTTTTGATTACTACATGATTCCATATGTGTTATTTCATAGTTTTGATGTCTTCACTATTATTACATTTACATTTACATTTTAGTCATTTAGCAGACGCTCTTATCCAGAGCGACTTACAGGAGCAATTAGGGTTAAGTGCCTTGCTCAAGGGCACATTTACGTCATTTAGCAGACGCTCTTAAACAGAGCGACTCACAAATTGGTGCATTCACCCTATAGGCAGTGGGATAACCACTTTACAATTTTTGGGGGGTAGAAGGATTACTTTATCCTATCCCAGGTATTATTCTACAAATGTAGAAAATAGCAACAATAAAGAAAAACCATGGAATGAGTAGGTGTGTCCAAACTTTTGACTAGTACTGTATATGGGAAGCAGGAAAATGCCTTTCACTGAGCTGTATAAAGACAGACTGACAGGGGTGAGACAAATGATTTTAATTGATCTTAATGCTCTTTTGTTGTTGTTTGCAGGTGCACTATCCTTCTGACCCTATTCAGCCAGGTCCCATCTACTTTTTAACTCCTCGCAAGTGTGGCTTGTTTGGTGTCTGCTGTGAAGAACCACAACAAGTCAACTAGTTGATTGATGAAGGCATGTCATCCAGCAAAGGCAGCAGCGCAGTCAACAACTACATGCACCATTTCTTCACCAACTACGGAGTTGGGGAAACACGTGTGGACCTGAATTATGACAACTGCAGTGGCCAAAACAAGAACAAGTTTGTGCTCTGGTATTGTGCCTGGCAGACCAGCTCCACCACAGTCTGGACCTTCACTTCCTGATCACATGATCCACCACAGTCTGGACCTTCACTTCCTTATCACATGATCCACCACAGTCTGGACCTTCACTTCCTGATCACAGGCCACACCAAGTTCACCCCCGACTGGTGCTCGGCCTCATCAAGGCAGAAAGACCAGAGAAAACACTTTGTCTGAGATTGCTGGTGTTGTGAAGGACAGCACTGTGACGGGTCAACTAGTTGTACTGGAGGATGGAAGGGTGCTGGTGGAAAGCTATGAGATAAACAAAGTTAATCACAAACATGACGAACATGGAGTCAGGATTAAACATGGATACTGTCTGTTGCTAGGCAATAACTTAATTGGCTGGCAACAACACCTGACTCCGACTTCAGGTCTCTGCCACAGATCAAGCAGTACCAGCACTTCATTGTTTTGTAGGAGGTTATTCTTCTTATCTAACCTTAGGAGGTGAATTGATGTTATGCAAGGTTGTAATGTCTTCTAATTTTGTTGTTGTTACTTCCTGTTTTACAGCTTCGATGCTCTGGAGCCTGGTGCTGTTGTTGTCAAGGAGCGTTCGGACTCAGCTGCTAAGCAACGCTGACATCCTTCCTCACATAGATGGTCTGCCTGTACAAGCATCACCTGGACTGGACACAGCTAGACAAACTTATCTTTTGAGAAGATCAGGGAGTTTTGCGACGAAGAGGCTATGGACATCACATGCCCTGCACCAAAAGTCAAGGGCAGGACAGAAACAGGCTCTCCGAATATTGATTCCCTTGTTCATGCGTGGTTCGGATGGACCAGTTCATCACTGGGGCGAGTTCCCAGTCATCAGCACTATCTGCAGTGCCTCTATTCACATGACTCTCTCCTAACACACACGCCATACGTTGCTGCTACTATTCATTGTTTTATCCTGCTGCTCAGCCACTTTACCCCTGATTGTATGCATATAACTACCTCATCTATCACCAGTATCACTGATATGGTTCTTGATATTGTTCTTGTACATCCTTTATATTATTTGGTTCTTTCTCTACTGGCATTTACACTTGTTCATTTTCCTTTATATTGACACAATCTATTTTTAATATTGCTACTATGCAAGTAACCATTTCAGCTGTACGTTTAACCTTCTGCAGAGACCCATCCACTTAGCAAGATGTGGCTGGGGGTTGTAGCATTTCTTTCACATGACCCATCAATTTAGACAAGTGTGTCTGGGTAAGCGTCATCTAATACTTATAAAATATTTTCTATCTGGTCACTTCATGTTAACCTGGAATTGTTCCTTATTGTAGGCTACTACTTTTACCACTTTTAGTCTTAATCTATACTACACTACTCACTGTTTAGCACATGACCTCACATGTGAATCCTTAAAGAGATGGGTGGGCTGGCTTAAGAGGGTGTGAACAATGCTGAATGGGTGTAGACAAAGGAGAGCTCTCCAGTAGGTGTACCAAAACATTCATGGGCCATTTTCTCAAAAAGTGGGGATACAGGTTTATCAACTTTCAAAGCAGAATTACTTTCCCATTGTTCCTTAAATGCAGTGTATGATATACCATTTTATAGCTCTGTGTCTCTGCTTTTATCCAATGAAAAAACACAATTTCAAATGTTGCTACATCGAATCAAGGCGGTTGGTCACATACAGTGGGGAAAAAAAGTATTTAGTCAGCCACCAATTGTGCAAGTTCTCCCACTTAAAAAGATGAGAGAGGCCTGTAATTTTCATCATAGGTACACGTCAACTATGACAGACAAATTGAGAAAAATAAATCCAGAACATCACATTGTAGGATTTTTAATGAATTTATTGAATGAATCGCTTCCGCATTGTCTCCGTGCTGCTGTGCTGTTTGTTGCTACTTGGCTACCTGCCAAACTATTCACATTTTACTTTTAATAAACGTTTAATCAAACTCTGTGTCCCGAGACAGAAGAGTCATTTTCCTGTGCGTTTTTGCTGCCAACTTTACTTTATTTTCCTTTTTTCCATCGCAACTTTTTTCCCTCATTCAACTTTTTCACTCCGGACGCTTTATCTGGACATGGTTGGTCAACATCTTCAACAGCCGAAGCTAAGTAGTAACATTAACATGATGTCTTCTAATTGCAGTCGCTGTACTCATAATATACAGGGAGAACGATCGCCTTACGGCGAGAATAGCTGTGCTACAAGCCCAGCTTCAGACGCAATCGTTAGGCAAGGGTAATTTCAGTGTAGGAAAGGAAGAAACAGCGTCTGTGCCACCAGTAAGTACAGATAGTAACGTTAGTATAAATCCCCCGCACAGTCCCCCGCAGCCGGACAACTTTCTCATGGCTTCTGGAGGGAAATACTGTTGGAATGCTCAACCGGTGTCGCTCATTCAGCCGACAGAAACTTTCAACCGGTTTACCCCATTATGTAGCGAGTCGGAGTCTGAGTCTGAGTCTTCTCTTGTCTCTACTCCTCCCGTTACGGGGTCTGAGACGCCGAAGGCTCCCACCATTAGCTCTGACAAATTGAAAACCCTAGTCATTGGCGACTCCATTACCCGCAGTATTAGACTTAAAACGAATCACCCAGCGATCATACACTGTTTACCAGGGGGGCAGGGCTACCGACGTTAAGGCTAATCTAAAGATGGTGCTGGCTAAAGCTAAAACTGGCGAGAGTGTAGAGAGTATAGAGATATTGTTATCCACGTCGGCACCAACGATGTTAGGATGAAACAGTCAGAGGTCACCAAGTGCAACATAGCTTCAGCGTGTAAATCAGCTAGAAAGATGTGTCGGCATCGAGTAATTGTCTCTGGCCCCCTCCCAGTTAGGGGGAGTGACGAGCTCTACAGCAGAGTCTCAGCACTCAATCGCTGGTTGAAACTGTTTTCTGCCCCTCCCAAAAGATAGAATTTGTAGATAATTGGCCCTCTTTCTGGGACTCACCCACAAACAGGACCAAGCCTGACCTGCTGAGGAGTGACGGACTCCATCCTAGCTGGAGGGGTGCTCTCATCTTATCTACCAACATAGATAGGGCTCTAACTCCTCTAGCCCCACAGTGAAATAGGGTGCAGGCCAGGCAGCAGGCTGTTAGCCAACCTGCCAGCTTAGTAGAGTCTGCCAATAGCACAGTCAGTGTAGTCAGCTCAGCCATACCCATTGAGACTGTGTCTGTGCCTCGACCTAGGTTGGGCAAAACTGAACATGGCGGTGTTCGCCTTAGCAATCTTATTAGGATAAAGACCTCCTCCATTCCTGCCATTATTGAAAGAGATCGTGATACCTCACATCTCAAAATAGGGTTACTTAATGTTAGATCCCTCATTTCAAAGGCAGTCATAGTCAATGAACTAATCACTGATCATAATCTTGATGTGATTGGCCTGACTGAAACATGGCTTAAGCCTGATGAATTTGCTGTGTTAAATGAGGCCTCACCTCCTGGTTACACTAGTGACCATATTCCCTGCATCCCGCAAGGCGGAGGTGTTGCTAACATTTACGATAGCAAATTTCAATTTACAAAAAAAAAATGGCGTTTTCTTCTTTTGAGCTTCTAGTCATGAAATCTATGCAGCCTACTCAATCACTTTTTATAGCTACTGTTTACAGGCCTCCTGGGCCATATACAGCGTTCCTCTCTGAGTTTCCTGAATTCCTATCAGACCTTGTAGTCATAGCAGATCATATTCTAATTTTTGGTGATTTTAATATTCACATGGAGAAGTCCACAGACCCACTCCAAAAGTCTTTCGGAGCCATCATCGACTCAGTGGGTTTTGTCCAACATGTCTCTGGACCTACTCACTGCCACAGTCATACTCTGGACCTAGTTTTGTCCCATGGAATAAATGTTGTAGATCTTAATGTTTTTTCCACAAAATCCTGGACTATCGGACCACCATTTTATTATGTTTGCAATCGCATCAAATAATCTGCTCAGACCCCAACCAAGGAGCATCAAAAGTCGTGCTATAAATTCTCAGACAACACAAAAATTCCTTGATGCCCTTCCAGACTCCTTCTGCCTACCCAAGGACGTCAGAGGACAAAATCAGTTAACCACTTAACTGAGGAACTCAATTTAACCTTGCGCTAATACCCTAGATGCAGTTGCACCCCTAAAAACGAAAAACATTTGTCATAAGAAACTAGCTCCCTGGTATACAGAAAATACCCGAGCTTTGAAGCAAGCTTCCAGGAAATTGGAACGGAAATGGCGCCACACCAAACTGGAAGTCTTCCGACTAGCTTGGAAAGACAGTACCGTGCAGTACCGAAGAGCCCTCACTGCTGCTCGATCATCCTACTTTTCCAACTTAATCGAGGAAAATAAGAACAATCCAAAATTTCTTTTTGATACTGTTGCAAAGCTAACTAAAAAGCAGCATTCCCCAAGAGAGGATGGCTTTCACTTCAGCAGTAATAAATTCATGAACTTCTTTGAGGAAAAGATCATGACCATTAGAAAGCAAATTACGGACTCCTCTTTGAATCTGCGTATTCCTCCAGGGCTTAGCTGTCCTGGATCTGCACGGACTGCGAGGGCCTGGGATCGGGAGAGACACTTAAGTGTTTTAGTACTATATCTCTTGACACAATGATGAAAATAATCATGGCCTCTAAACCTTCAAGCTGCATACTGGATCCCTATTCCTACTAAACTGCTGAAGGAGCTGCTTCCTGTGCTTGGCCCTCCTATGTTGAACATAATAAACAGCTCTCTATCCACCGGATGTGTACCAAACTCACTAAAAGTGGCAGTGATAAAGCCTCTCTTGAAAAAAACAAACCTTGACCCGGAAAATATAAAAAACTATCGGCCTATATCGAATCTTCCATTCCTCTCAAAAATTTTAGAAAAAGCTGTTGCGCAGCAACTCACTGCCTTTCTGAAGACAAACAATGTATACGAAATGCTTCAGTCTGGTTTTAGACCCCATCATAGCACTGAGACTGCACTTGTGAAGGTGGTAAATGACCTTTTAATGGCGTCAGACCGAGGCTCTGCATCTGTCCTCGTGCTACTAGACCTTAGTGCTGCCTTTGACACCATCGATCACCACATTCTTTTGGAGAGACTGGAAACCCAAATTGGTCTACACGGACAAGTTCTGGCCTGGTTTAGATCTTACCTGTCGGAAAGATATCAGTTTGTCTCTGTGAATGGTCTGTCCTCCGACAAATCAACTGTACATTTCGGTGTTCCTCAAGGTTCCGTTTTAGGACCACTATTGATTTTCACTATATATTTTACCTCTTGGGGATGTTATTCGAAAACATAATGTTAACTTTCACTGCTATGCGGATGACACACAGCTGTACATTTCAATGAAACATGGTGAAGCCCCAAAATTGTCCTCGCTAGAAGCCTGTGTTTCAGACATAAGGAAGTGGATGGCTGAAAACGTTCTACTTTTAAACTCGGACAAAACAGAGATGCTTGTTCTAGGTCCCAAGAAACAAAGAGATCTTCTGTTACATCTGACAATTCATCTTGATGGTTGTAAAGTCGTCTCAAATAAAACTGTGAAGGACCTCGGCGTTACTCTTGACCCTGATCTCTCTTTTTGACGAACATATCAAGACTGTTTCAAGGACAGCTTTTTTCCATCTACGTAACATTGCAAAAATCAGAAATTTTCTGTCCAAAAATGATGCAGAAAAATTAATCCATGCATTTGTTACTTCTAGGTTAGACTACTGCAATGCTCTACTTTCCGGCTCCGGATAAAGCACTAAATAAACTTCAGTTAGTGCTAAATACGGCTGCTAGAATCCTGACTAGAACCAAGAAATTTGATCATATTACTCCAGTGCTAGCTTCCCTACACTGGCTTCCTGTTAAGGCAAGGGCTGATTTCAAGGTTTTACTGTTAACCTATAAAAGCGTTACATGGGCTTGCTCCTACCTATCTTTCCGGAGTTGGTCCTGCCGTACATACCAATACGTACGCTACGGTCACAAGACGAGAGCCTCCTAATTGTCCCTAGAATTTCTAAGCAAACAGCGGGAGGCAGGGCTTTCTCCTATAGATCTCCATTTTTATGGAACAGTCTGCCTACCCATGTGAGAGACGCAGACTCGGTCTCAACCTTTAAGTCTTTACTGGGAAGACTTATCTCTTCAGTAGGTCATATGATTGAGTGTAGTCTGGCCCAGGAGTGTGAAGGTGAACGGAAAGGCTCTGGAGCAACGAACAGCCCTTGCTGTCTCTGCCAGGCCGGTTCCCCTCTCTCCACTGGGGTTCTCTGCCTCTAACCCTGTTACAGGGGCTGAGTCACTGGCTTGCTGGTGCTCTTTCATGCCGTCCCTAGGAGGGGTGCGTCACTTGAGTGGGTTGAGTTACTGACGTGATCTTCCTGTCTGGGTTGGCCCCCCTTGGTTTGTGCTGTGGTGGAGACCTCTGTGGGCTATACTCGGCCTTGTCTCAGGATTGTAAGTTGGTGGTTGAGGATATCCTCTAGTGGTGCGGGGGCTGTGCTTTGGCAGAGTGGGTGGGGTTATATCCTTCCTGTTTGGCCCTGTCCGGGGGTTTCTTCGGATGGGGCCACAGTGTCTCGGACCGCTCCTGTCTCAGCCTCCAGTATTTATGCTGCAGTAGTTTATGTGTCGGGGGCTGGGGTTAGTTGGTTATACCTGGAGTACTTCTCCTGTCTTATCCAGTGTCCTGTGTGAATTTAAGTATGCTCTCTCTAATTCTCTCGTTCTCTCTTTCTCTCTGAGAACCTGGAGCCCTAGGACCATACGTCAGGACTACCGGGCATGCTGACACCTTGCTGTCCCCAGTCTGCCTGGCCTTGCTGCTATTCCAGTTTCAACTGTTCTGCCTGCGGTTACGAAACCCCTACCTGTCCCAGACCTGCTATTTTCAACTCTTAATGATCGGCTATGAAAAGCCAACTGAGAGACCTGAGCCCTAGGACCATACGTGGGACTACCGGCCGTGGTGACTCCTTGCTGTCCCCAGTCCGCCTGGCCTTGCTGCTATTCCAGTTTCAACTGTTCTGCCTGCGGTTATGGAACCCCCTACCTGTCCCAGACCTGCTGTTTTCAACTCTTAATGATCGGCTATGAAAAGCCAACTGAGATTTATTCCTGATTATTATTTGACCATGCTTGTCACTTATGAACATTTTTGAACATCTTGGCATGGTTCTGTTATAATCTCCACCGGCACAGCCAGAAGAGGACTGGCCACCCCTCATAGCCTGGTTCCTCTAGGTTTCTTCCTAGGTTTTGGCCTTTCTAGGGAGTTTTTCCTAGCCACCGTGCTTCTACACCTGCATTACTAGCTGTTTGGGGTTTTAGGCTGGGTTTCTGTACAGCACTTCGAGATATTAGCTGATGTACGAAGGGCTATATAAAATAAAATTGATTGATTGATTTATTTGCAAATTATGGTGGAAAATAAGTATTTGGTCACCTACAAACAAGCAAGATTTCTGGCTCTCACAGACCTGTAACTTCTTCTTTAAGAGGCTCCTCTGTCCTCCACTCGTTACCTGTATTAAAGGCACCTGTTTGAACTTGTTATCAGTATAAAAGACACCTGTCCACAACCTCAAACAGTCACACTCCAAACTCCACTGTGGCCAAGACCTTAGAGCTGTCAAAGGACACCAGAAACAAAATTGTAGACCTGCACCAGGCTGGGAAGACTGAATCTGCAATAGGTAAGCAGCTTGGTTTGAAGAAATCAACTGTGGGAGCAATTATTAGGAAATGGAAGACATACAAGACCACTGATAATCTCCCTCGATCTGGGGCTCCACGCAAGATCTCACCTCGTGGGGTCAAAATGATCACAAGAACGGTGAGCAAAAATCCCAGGAACCAGACGGGGGGACCTAGTGAATGACCTGCAGAGAGCTGGGACCAAAGTAACAAAGCCTACCATCAGTAACACACTACGCCGCCAGGGACTCAAATCCTGCAGTGCGAGACGTGTCCCCCCTGCTTAAGCCAGTACATGTCCAGGCCCGTCTGAAGTTTGCTAGAGTGCATTTGGATGATCCAGAAGAGGATTGGGAGAATGTCATATGGTCAGATGAAACCAAAATAGAACTTTTTGGTAAAAACTCAACTCGTCGTGTTTGGAGGACAAAGAATGCTGAGTTGCATCCAAAGAACACCATACCTACTGTGAAGCATGGGGGTGGAAACATCATGCTTTGGGAATGTTTTTCTGCAAAGGGACCAGGACGAATGATCCGTGTAAAGGAAAGAATGAATGGGGCCATGTATTGTGAGATTTTGAGTGAAAACCTCCTTCCATCAGCAAGGGCATTGAAGATGAAACGTGGCTGGGTCTTTCAGCATGACAATGATCCCAAACACACCGCCCGGGCAACGAAGGAGTGGCTTCATAAGAAGCATTTCAAGGTCCTGGAGTGGCCTAGCCAGTCTCCAGATCTCAACCCCATAGAAAATCTTTGGAGGGAGTTGAAAGTCTGTGTTGCCCAGCGACAGCCCCAAAACATCACTGCTCTAGAGGAGATCTGCATGGAGGAATGGGCCAAAATACCAGCAACAGTGTGTGAAAACCTTGTGAAGACTTACAGAAAACGTTTGACCTGTGTCATTGCCAACAAAGGGTATATAACAAAGTATTGAGAAACTTTTGTTATTGACCAAATACTTATTTTCCACCATAATTTGCAAATAAATTCATAAAAAAATCCTACAATGTGATGTTCTGGATTTATTTTTTCTCAATTTGTCTGTCATAGTTGACGTGTACCTATGATGAAAATTACAGGCCTCTCTCATCTTTTTAAGTGGGAGAACTTGCACAATTGTTGGCTGACTAAATACTTTTTCCCCTACTGTATATTCTATGGCCACTCTGAGGGGTGGCCCTGGCTGTACCAGGTAGATAATAGATAATATACTCTATGTTCACTCATATCCACTCTGAGGGGTGGCCCTGGCTGTACCAGGTAGATAATAGATAATATACTCTATGTTCACTCATATCCACTCTGAGGGGTGGCCCTGGCTGTACCAGGTAGATAATAGATAATATACTCTATGTCCACTCATATCCACTCTGAAGGGTGGCCCTGGCTGTACCAGGTAGATAATAGATAATATACTCTATGTCCACTCATATCCACTCTGAGGGGTGGCCCTGGCTGTACCAGGTAGATAATATACTCTATGTCCACTCATATCCACTCTGAGGGGTGGCCCTGGCTGTACCAGGTAGATAATATACTCTATGTCCACTCATATCCACTCTGAGGGGTGGCCCTGGCTGTACCAGGTAGATAATATACTCTATGTCCACTCATATCCACTCTGAGGGTGGCCCTGGCTGTACCAGGTAGATAATAGATAATATACTCTATGTTCACTCATATCCACTCTGAGGGGTGGCCCTGGCTGTACCAGGTAGATAATAGATAATATACTCTATGTCCACTCATATCCACTCTGAGGGGTGGCCCTGGCTGTACCAGGTAGATAATAGATAATATACTCTATGTTCACTCATATCCACTCTGAGGGGTGGCCCTGGCTGTACCAGGTAGATAATAGATAATATACTCTATGTTCACTCACATTCCAGAAGAGGTGCTGGATGCCTCTTCACTCTCCTCCCATGCTGGCTTCCTTTCCTTCTCAGAGGCAGATACCTCCTACACACACACACACACACACACACACACACACACACACACACACACACACACACACAAAGTTTACCAAGTACAATGTAGAACATAAACTAGTTCAGCCTTCTTTACCCCCTCGAATGACGTGAAAGGACTAGCTATAAATTCATAGGATATTACTGCGTTATGAATTCATAGCTAGATAATAACCTAGACATTTTAATGTTGGCCTATGAACTATTACATCACGTTGTTGCGTTTCATCGTGCAAGTTTCTTTTCCGGCACATCAGAGTTGCTGGAAGTGAAATATGAAACGGATACAATGTAGCCTACTTTACTATCAACAAACTTTACCAGAGACTTTAACACTAATATATCCACGAAATAACAGCATACTCTGTTTTTTTCCAAACTATTTTCTTACCCTGAACCGGTCCATTTTTAGACACTACAGGTGCAGACAGCCGACTGGAAAGTAATGAAGCCTGATAGTAGAGCGCTCCAGTTTCCTGGTTTTCAGCAGCCCATCCCATCCCATGGAGAATCCTCCCTATTGGTCTCTAGTAGTGCGTCGCCCTCTAGTGGACAAACTGACACCAAACCAAAATAGGTGTGAGAGAGAAGACATTCTTATCCAGCAATAAAGCCGATACAACATCTTTGATATTATCTTGTTCTTTATGTTTCCAGTTGAATCACAGGTTGTGTTTGTAATTAAACAATGTTCTGATTCCTTTAGTGGCTTTGTGGGATTGATTTAACATATGAAGAATACATCAAAAATATATGTTATTCATCGTAGGAGTAGGGTTGCAAAATTCCCGGGAACGTTCAATAAATTGCCTGGTTTTCCAGGTGATTCCGGATTTCCTGCGTATTCTCTCCTGATTCCGGGAATCCTCCAACAGGGATTCGGGAAAACCAGGGAAACCTATGTAGGACACTTATCCTTGTCTTTAGGCATCCAGGTGGTTCAGCAGGAAATTACACTTTAATGTGTGATGATTGGGAAGAGGTGGAGGTGGAGGAAGGAGTGGAGCCATGGGCATGTGGTGCTGTGAGGGAGAAATGAGAGAGAAAGAGCGAGCGAGCGAGCGAGCGAGCGAGAGAGAGAGAGAGAGAGAGAGAGAGAGAGAGAGAGAGAGAGAGAGAGAGAGAGAGAGAGAGAGAGAGAGAGAGAGAGAGAGAGTCAGCCTAAAACATGTAATACATGTTAGATGGAAATGAATACAGTAGAGTATATTCAAGATGCAATTGACACATGGTATCATATCACCAGACAGGTCAATTCATACATGTTGTCATATTTCATAAGACAGGTCAATTCACACATGTTATCATATTATCATAAGACAGGTCAATTCACACATGTTATCATATTTCATAAGACAGTTCAATTCATACATGTTGTCATATTATCATCAGACATGTAAAGTGTTAGTCCAATGTTTCATGAGCTGAAACAAAAGATCCCAAAAATGTTCCATATGCACAAAAACGTATTTCTCTCAAATTTCTCTCAAGAATTTGGCAGTATGTCTAACTGGCCTCACAACCGCAGACCACGTGAACCTCACCAGCCCAGGACCTCCACATCCGGCTTCTTCACCAGCGGGATCGTCTGAGACCAGCCACCCTGACAGCTGAGGAAATGGAGGAATATTTCTGTCTGTAATAAAGCCCTTGTGGGGAAAAAACTAATTCTGATTGGCTGGGCCTGGCTCCCCCAGTAGGTGGGCCTATGCCCTCCCAAGCCCACCCATGGCTGTGCCCCTGCCCAATCGTGAAATCCATAGATTAGGGCCTAATGAATTTATTTCAATTGACTGATTTCCTAATATAAATGTTTGTTCAGTATAGATTCATGTAATTGAAAAACACTATAAGATATTATATACACCAGGGTTTTGCTCAATTCAGAATTTGGGAATTGACTCCCATTCAACTCATGAGTTGAAATTCAATCCAATTGGCCACACCCCACAGGATGTAGAATTTGAATTTCCGTGACAGGAAGTATAATTTAATTCAGTGCAATTCAAATACATTTCACTCAGTCAAAGAACATGAGAGTTTCATTGGGAATCTGACAGGTCACACTTCCAGATACCAAAGAATATATAACTTTTTCTCTGGAAACAATGTTCATATACTCCATTAACCTTAGTGCTTAGAATATACCATTATATTTCCACCAACCATTTCATTTGTTTATCTTCTTTTTGAAGGCTTCAGGAGTTAACTTGAGGGTTAAACTAATGCATTGTGGGAAATGTAGTATTTCCCCCCATATTGAACAACATTTATGTGATTAATGAAATATAATAACTACAAGTTGTGTTTTCCTTGATCATTCATTTCAATAGTTGTCCTGAAAATCAATTGTTTCATCAATATTTTATATGCATGTTTATTACAACATGTTTGATATTTAATTTACAATATGTATATTTGTATAGACTACAACTATAGAACAGAAGAGGCATTTTAATTTAATTTAATTCACTGACTTCAACTCTATTTCCTTTCATTAAAATTGCAATTCTGTATCCTACTTATTACTTCAATTACAATTCAATAATTGAATTGGATTTATGAGCCATTCTCAATTAAATTCTGAATTGACCAGGACCCTGTTATACACTGCAAAATATACATATTTCCCTGAGAGTGAAATGAGTGCCTGTCATTCAGTCTGATTAAATTGGAATCGTTAATGGTGAAACTGCCACGTCCGTTCGAGATATTACAACAACAAAGAAGTTATTGGGAACAACCACACTGTTTTCCCCTCAGACATCATTGCACACGATAGAAGAGCACAATATGAACTGCAATTATTTTTACCATGTTGCACGATCCCCAGCTAAGGGCAACTAAAAACAATAACAACGGTGGTGGGGAGGCCATGTGGTGCTGCTTCCCCTTACTGCTGATTCAAATATGGCCAAACGTCATAGATATTAGTATTCAGACCCCTTGACTTTTTCCACATTTTGTTATGTTACAAACCTTATTAAATTTTTTTTTTTTTTTTTTTTTAATGCACATATATATACAGTTGGGGAGAACAAGTATTTGATACACTGCCCGATTTTGCAGGTTTTCCTACTTACAAAGCATGTAGAGGTCTGTAATTTTTTATCATAGGTACACTTCAACTGTGAGAGACAGAATCTAAAACAAAATCCAGAAAATACATTATATTTTTAAGTAATTAATTTGCATTTTATTGCATGACATAAGTATTTGATCACCTACCAACCAGTAAGAATTCCGGCTCTCACAGACCTGTTCGTTTTTCTTTAGGGCCCTCCTGTTCCCCACTCATTACCTGTATTAACTGCACCTGTTTGAACTCGTTACCTGTATAAAAGACACCTGTCCACACACATTCAATTCAACAGACTCCAACCTCTCCACAATGGCCAAGACCAGAGAGCTGTGTAAGGACATCAGGGGATACAATTGTAGACCTGCACACAAGGCTGGGATGGGCTACAGGACAATAGGCAAGCAGCTTGGTGAGAAGGCAACAACTGTTAGCGCAATTATTAGAAAATGGAAGAAGTTCAAGATGACGGTCAATCATCCCTCGGTCTGGGGGCTCCATGCGAAGATCTCACCTCATGGGGCATCAATGATCAATGAGGAAGATAAGGGATCGAGCCCAGAACTTCTACGGCAGGACCTGGTCAATGACCTGAAGAGAGCTGGGACCACAGTCTTAAAGAAAACCATTAGTAACACACTACGCCGTCATGGATTAAAAATCCTGCAGCGCACGCAGGCAGGTCCCCCCGGATCAAGCCAGCGCATGTCCAGGCCCGTCTGAAGTTTGCCAATGACCATCTGGGTGATCCAGAGGGAGGAATGGGAAAAGGTCATGTGGTCTGATGAGACAAAAATAGAGCTTTAACTCCACTGCCGTGTTTGGACGAAGAAGGCGATGAGTACAACTCCAAGAACACCATCCCAACCGGGAAGCATGGAGGTGGAAACATCATTCTTTGGGGATGCTTTTCTGCAAAGGGGACAGGGACGACTGCACCGTATTGAGGGGAGGATGGATGGGGCCTATATGGCGAGATCTTGGCCAACAACCTCCTTCCCTCAGTAAGAACATTGAAGATGGAGTCGTGGCTGGGTCTTCCAGCATGACAACGACCCAAAACACACAGCCAGGGCAACTAAGGAGTGGCTCCGTAAGAAGCCATCTCAAGGTCCTGGAGTGGCCTAGCCAGTCTCCAGACCTGAACCCAATAGAAAATCTTTGGAGGGAGCTGAAAGTCCATATTGTCCAGCGACAGCCCCGGAACCTGAAGGATCTGGAGAAGGTCTGTAGTGAAAGGAGTGGGCCAAAATCCCTGCTGCAGTGTGTGCAAACCTGGTCAAGACCTACAGGAAACGTATGATCTCTGTAATTGCAAACAAAGGTTTCTGTACCAAATATTAAGTTCTGCTTTTCTGATGTATCAAATACTTATGTCATGCAATAAAATGCACATTAATTACTTAAAAATCATACAATGTAATTTTCTGGATTTTTTTAGATTCCGTCTCTCACAGTTGAAGTGTACCTATGATAAATATTTGACAGACCTCTACATGCTTTGTAAGTAGGAAACACTGCAAAATCGGCAGTGTATCAAATACTTGTTCTCCCCACTTATATATATATATATAGTATAGTATATATATATATATATATATATATATATATATATATTACATTTACATTTTAGTCATTTAGCAGACGCTCTTATCCAAAGCGACTTACAGTTAGTGAGTGCATAAGCATTTTCCATACAATTAACACTGTTTGTACAGTACTTATGCATTTGGAATGATTTATCTTCTGACAAACTTTTAAAATATGAATCGCATCATTTTCATGCATAGCATTTGCTGCATGACAAAATAACGAAACGTACAGTGGCTATATATCAACATTAACATTCAGGTAAAAATTAAATGTCATCCATTCAGAGTAAAAAACTAATATTTACACCTGAGAGTTTGAGCAGTTTGAAAGAAACGTTGTTCAGGTAGGTTCTATTTTCAGTAGTACGATACTGATCAGAACCTGTAGATGTCAACCCTCTGAGCTCTGTTGGCAGAAGTGTTGTTATATATATATATATATATATATACACTGCTCAAAAAAAAATAATGGGAACACTTAAACAACACAATGTAACTCCAAGTCAATCACACTTCTGTGAAAACAAACTGTCCACTTAGAAAGCAACACTGATTGACAAAAATGTCACATGCTGTTGTGCAAATGGAATAGACAACACAGTGGAAATTATAGGCAGTATTAGCGGACACCCCAATAAAGGAGTGAGTTCTGCAGGTGGTGACCACAGACCACTTCTCAGTTCCTATGCTTCCTGGCTGATGTTTTGGTCACTTTTTGAATGCTGGCGGTGCTTTCACTCTAGTGGTGCATGAGACGGAGTCTACAACCCACACAAGTGGCTCAGGTAGTGCAGCTCATCCCAGAATGGCACATCAATGCGAGGGCTGTGGCAAGAAGGTTTGCTGTGTCTGTCAGCGTAGTGTCCAGAGCATGGAGGCGCTAACAGGAGACAGGCCGTCACATCACGAGACGTGGAGGAGGCCGTGGGAGGGCAACAACCGAAGCAGCAGGACTGCTACCTCCGCCTTTGTGCAAGGAGGGAGCAGGGAGGAGCACTGCCAGAGCCCTGCAAAATGACCTCCAGCAGGCCACAAATGTGCATGTGTCTGCTCAAACGGTCAGAAACAGACTCCATGAGGGTGGTATGAGGGCCCGACGTCCACAGGTGGGGGTTGTGCTGACAGCCCAACACCGTGCAGGACGTTTGGCATTTGCCAGAGGCAAGATTGGCAATTCGCCACTGACGCCCTGTGCTCTTCGCAGATGAAAGCAGATTCACGACTGAGCACGTGACAGACGTGACAGAAGACGCGTGAGAATCGTTCTGCTGCCTGCAACATCCTCAGCATGACCGGTTTGGCGGTGGGTAGTCATGGTCTGGGGTGGCATTTCTTTGGGGGCCGCACACCTCCATGTGCTCGCCAGAGGTAGCCTGACTGCCATTAGGTACGAGATGAGATCCTCAGACCCCCTTGTGAGACCATATGCTGGGTGCGGTTGGCCCCTGGGTTCCTCCTAATGCAAGACAATGCTAGACCTCTCATGTGGCTGGAGTGTGTCAGCAGTTCCTACAAGAAAAAGGCATTGATGCTATGGGACTGGCAGCCACGCCCGTTTCCCAGACCTGAATCCCAAGTGAGCACATCTGGGACATCATGTCTCGCTCCATCCCTGGCGCCCACGTTGCACCACAGACTGTCCAGGAGTTGGCGGATGCTTTGGTCCGGGTCTGGGAGGGAGATCCCTCAGGAGACCATCCGCCACCTCATCAGGAGCATGCCCAGGCGCTGTAGGGGAGGTCATACAGGCACGTGGAGGCCACACACGCACCACAGAGCAACCTCATTTTGACTTGTTTTAAGGACATTACATCAAAGTTGGATCAGCCTGTAGTGTGGTTTTCCGGCCCCAAATTTTGAGGTGACTCCAAATCCAGACACCTCCATGGGTTGATAGCCATCCACCTGCCATCCAGGACCTCTATACCAGGGCGGTGTCAAGGAATGCCCTCAAAATTGTCCAAAGACTCCAGCCACCCTAGTCATAGACGCTGTTCTTCTCTCTGCTACTGCCCGCAGGGTACCGAGTGCCAAGTCTAGGTCAAAAAGACTTCTCAACACTACCCCCCAAGCCATAAGACTCCCTGAACAATAATCCTTAGCTACGGACTATTTGCACTGCCCCCACCCCACCCCATCCTTTTTACGCATTGCTGCTATCTGGTAATTATTTATGCATAGTCACTTTAACTCTACCCACATCTAAATATTACCTCAACTTCCTCAACTAGCGGTGCCCCCTTTTCATTGACTCTGCACGGGTACCCCCCTGTATCTATAGCCTCCCTACTGTCACTTTATTTTGCCTCTGCTCTTTTTTCTCAACACTTTTTTTGTTGTTGTTTTATTTTACTTTTTTTTGTTAAAAATAAATGCACTGTTAGTTAAGGGCTGTAAGTAAGCATTTCACTGTAATGTCTGCACCTGTTGTATTAGGCGCATGTACCAATACAATTTGATTTGATTTGATTTGATACATTTGATTTCCATTGGTGATAATTTTTGTGTGATTTTGTTGTCAGCACATTCAACTATGTAAAAAAAAAAGTATTTAATAAAGATTATTTCATTCATTCAGATCTAGGATGTGTTGTTTTAGTGTTCCCTTAATTTTTTTTGAGCAGTGTATATATATATATATATATATATATATATATATATATATATATATATTACATTTACATAAAATTCAGACCCTTGATTCAGTACTTTGTTGAAGCACCTTTGGCAGCAGAATTACAGCCTTGAGTCTTCTTGGGTATGGCGCTGCCCAAACTTGGGACACCTGTATTTGTGGAGTTTCTCCCATTTTCTCTGCAGATCCTCACAAGCTCTGTCAGGTTGGATGGGGAGTGTCACCTCCTGACCAAGGCCCTTCTCCCCGGTGCTCGAGTTTTGGCTGGGCGGCCAGCTCTAGGAAGAGTCTTGGTAGTTCCAAACTTCTTCCATTTAAGAATGATGGAGGCCACTGTGTTCTTGGGGACCTTCAATGCTGCAGAAAAGTTTTTCTTCCCTGTGTCTCCCGACACAATCCTGTCTTGGAGCTCTACGGACACATTCCTTCGACCTCATGGCTTGGTTCTTGCTCTCCCATGCCACTGTCAGCTGTGGGACCTTATTTAGACAGGTGTGTGCCTTTCCACATATCGTGTCCAATCAATAGAATTGACCACAGGTGGACTCCAATCAGAAGTTGTAAAAAAACATCTCAAGGAAAATCCAATGGAAACAGGTTGCTCCTGAGCTCCGTTTCAGTCTTATAGCAAAGGGTCTGAATACTTATGTAAATAAAGGTGTTTGTATTTTTATTTTTAATACATTTGCAAACATTTCTCAAAACCTGTTTTCCTTTGTCATTATGGGATATTGTGTGTAGATTGATGAGGAAATGTTTTTATTTAATCCATTTTAGAATAAGGCCTTGTATGTCACAAAAATGTAGGAAAAAGTCAAGGGTCTGAACACTTTCCAAATGCACTGCACATATTTTGCTAATCTCAATTGAATTGAATTGAGACAGAGAGATTAAATAGATTAATACAATTATAAAACACTATCCCAGATATTTCTCCACTACAAAATATACCATATTTCCCTGAGAGTGAAATGAGTCCCTGAGATTCAGTCTGATTAATGTCGATATGGTAGAAAAATATATATATATTTAATCTCAAGAGCCACATTTTTTTGCCTATTTCTCTTTCCTATAAGAGTGAGAGTCTATTTTCTATTTCCTATAAGAGTGAAGTCTATTTCTCTTTCCTATAAGAGTGAGAGTCTATTTCTCTTTCCTATAAGAGTGAGAGTCTATTTTCTCTTTCCTATAAGAGTGAGAGTCTATTTCTATTTCCTATAAGAGTGAGAGTCATTATTTCTCTTTTATCTATCATAAAAGGGGCCCACTAGTCCCTTTTGTTGGAACATAATGACATTACAATTTAAAAGATGCTCTTAAAGATACCATTATATAAGCTATATAACACTATATCTAAACAGAGATATATATTGATATTGTGTTCAGCCCCAGTGCAGCTGTCCAGTCAGTTGTCTGCTAGATGTTAAGTCTTCATGTTGTTGCCTGAGACCTGTCCAGGATGATTAAACATCCAACATGTTCCAGATAGAAATTCAATGATCTTGTAGTCTGCAGCCAGTGTACCAGAGCTTACAGGTAGGTTGTCTGGTAGACAGTATTGTCCTCACAGTGAGTCACACTGCCTGAGACCTGGGGCCTTATAGTAAACTACAGATCTGATGGGAGTGCTGGTGAGAATGGGGTCCAATCCACGTTACACACCAACCACCCTCTGGTCAGGATGGCTCCTCCCTCAAAGTACTGCTCTCCAGTCTCTGATACATGTTTTGATATCTTCTAAAGGTTGTGAGTGGTATCCATGGCTACCTCTCCAGTCTGTCTGTCTCTCTCAGGTCATTTATTAGTAGTATAGTGATATATCTCTTGATGTTGTTGTATCCATGGCTACCTCTCAGGCTTTCTACTTCTCCAGGTCTTTGACCCAGGAAGTGATCTGCTTCTCCTCAGGACCTGGTAGAACTCCTTCTGTGCTTCATCCCCTTTCCTCACAACCATGTCCAGCAGGGCTTGGTTCTGTTGGAGTCTTGGTGGATTTGCTGACCACCTCCTCCCTTCTCCTCAGCATTCCAGAACTTTGTGCCCAGTCCTCCAGATCGCAGAGAATGGGCTACGCCACCAAGATTCCAGAGTTTCTAGAGCAATCCTGTGTTTGGTAATGAAGTCTACGTCCTGGGAAAGTAGGGGGTGTCTGGCAGGAGTGGCTGCAGGGGAGAGAGGGGCTGGGACAGAGAGAGAAAAAGGGACTATAACACTCAAAGTGTATATATTAAGAAAACGTTAAAAGTATGATCAGTTTATATCAGAAAAATAGTATTCATCAATTGTATTGCTCTTACAATACAGGACATCAGTAATTATCTCAGTAATAATACTCTTCCCAGTGGTAGGCCTATCTCTCCTTGGGAGTTAGGAGTTTCCATTACACTGCTTAGTGCTTACAAAACTTTGACTGTTTTATCTGAACCGTTACCTTGATATCTGTAGAAACCCTTCCATGGATATTCACGATTCACAAATAAACTAAACAGTAGTAAGGTCTAATTTGGGCCAGAGCTATATTCTTCTTCAACGTCAGTTCCAGCTTTTTTAACTTTGGCAGGTAGATCAAAGCGTTGTGGTGTGGAGTTTTCGTAGTCTTTATCAGTATCAAACTTTTTTGGTCTGGATAAAAAAAAGGACAAACATATGGCGGTGTCAGTTTATGGAATCATACAATATTTGGCATTGAACAACATTAACTTCATCTTGAAGTCTTTGGCCTAGATTCAATCGGTTCCAGCGCTAACCCACGTAATCGAAACTTTCTGCATAGCAGATCCTTAATTTTATTTAGGCGATATGTTTACGTATATAACCACGGTTATGTGAGCTATATGGATCACTCCAATATATTGGTATCACTCACGCAGCAGACGGATACATCCGGGGTGGAATTACAGATTTACTCCCGTGTACATGTGTGTCACGGCTGAGAGTCCTTCCAACCCCATGGCCGCGACACACATTGCCCCCATCATTTAAGCCTCCTGGCGCCCATTGTGACTTACGTAACCGTGGTTTCCTGCGTTATGTTTCACTATATTGGATCGCTCCAATATGTTGGTATACCCATACCAGATTTAGTCGGTGCTAGAGGGATCTGCCAGCCAGCGGCGAAGTCCCAGCGCCGAACCGAGGACGCAGGGGCCGTCGATGTGGAGACAGGGGTCCCGGCACAGTCCCCTGGAAGGGGAGGTGGCTCATGGAACAGCTGAACCAACCGCAGAGGGAGGTGCCACATTTACCCATTGTACCTAGCAAAGGTGCAAGAGGAAGCCCAGCTGGCCGCAGCACAGATATACGAGGGCACTCCTCCCCAGTAGAGCCCAGGGCGCAGCCACCCACCTTGTGTTGAATGTGCCACCACAGATCCCGGCACTGGCCTGCCAGCCAGGCGAGTATGCTGTCGTAATCATGTCCACGATCCAGTAGAGAGAGCCTCTGCTTTGATAGCCCAACCCCCCAGGATTTCTCTCACCATAGCAGACAAAGAGCTGAGGTCTGTTGTTCTCACTGACGTGTCCGCTCCACATAGGCAGCCAGTGTCCACACAGGGCACAGCATGCCGGAAGGCCCAGAGGGCACAGCATGCCGGAGGGGGAGACCCACAGAGGCACAGCATGCCGAAGGAGACCCAGAGGGCACAGCGTGCCGGAGGGGAGGCCCGCAGGGCACAGCATGCCGGAAGGGAGGCCCACAGGAGCACAGCATGCCGGAAGGGAGGCCCACAGAGCACAACATACCGGAGGGGGACCCACAGGAGCACAGCATGCGGAGGGAACCAAGAGGTACAGCATGCCGGAGAGAGGCCCACAGGGCACAGCATGCCGGAGGAGGCCCAGAGGGCACAAGCATGCCGGAGGGAGGCCCCGGGCACAGCATCGCCGGAGGGAGGCCCAAGCTATGCCGGAGGAGACCCAGACTCCCCCGCCACTGCCGGGGAGTCGTAAGCAGACAGGATAAAGGGACGTTCACATGCCTGTCTGACAGGAGCAACCTTCCCGGGAGGAATGAAGGGTTGGGGTGGAGATATACTCCTCCCACCGGGAGTCCATCCCGTCTACACAGAACTTCCGAAAAAGCATGGAGCACCCTCTTCATGCCGAAGTAATCGCTACCAAAGAAAACCACCTTCATAAGGGGTGTTTCCAGGGAGCATACTCAACGGTTCAAGGCGGCTTTGCCAAGCTGCCAAGACCACATCCAGATCCCAGCTAGTGATGAGAGAGGGGTTTGGGTATGTTTGTGAGATTGATTGTGGACCTGCCATGTCCATGTGGCAGTCGAATCTCCGGAGTCAAACCGGGGTGGAGCCAGGGTTCGAACAGAGTTCAAACTGAACATGATTATTTTTTACATGACAGGGCTGTTATTTGTGCATGTACATAGGAGGAGGGAAGTCAAATTTCGCCACTATCATAGACTAAGGAAGTGGGCGGAGGCGGTCAAGAACGAGACAGTGGTGGGGGGCCCACAGGGAGGGGTTAAGCTAAAAATGTACGTAAAATGACTATACTTAAACTGAGAGCGAGGGAGGTGGAAAAGGAGGTGCTCTGCAGGCCACTAAGCTTTGTCCATTGCTTAATAAAGTCTATCTTAATTCTACAAAAACTCTGGAAATACTTTTGTTCTTTGATCAATATCAGGACAGGTTTGCCCCAACACTAGCCATTAGGCGGGTCCTAGCTGGATGCAGGCGACAAAACCCCTTCATAAACCTTGAGACCAAGGGATGGCGCCCCATTGGCCTGTCCATCCACCCCACATAGCAGGCAGATATAGCGGCCAAATACCCTCTCAGTGTAGAGGCTGCCAAGCCCTCATCCAGCGAGACTGCAGGTATTGGAGGACATACTGCACCCGCGTGACTCGGGCACAACCTCATTACGAGTGCACCAAGAGCAGATGCTCCGCCATACTGGTCCTGTTCAGCACAGCCTGGATCAGGGGAGGAAAAGGGGAATGCGTAAAGCTCAAGCCCTGGCCAATCTCGTGAGCCAGAGCATCCAAGTCCAGAGGCCCTGGTGGCTCCGACATGGAGTACAACAAGGGGGCAGTGTGCATTGCCCAGGAGGCAAACAGGTCCACTGCGCCCTGCACCGAACTTGTCCCACAGGTGCTGCACCACCTGGGAATGTAGGCTCAGTCCCAAGGTGGTGGGCCTCCCTCTAGAACATATCTGCTGCCACATTCAGGATGCCAGTGCGATGCGCTGCGCGTTGGGGTGCTAGACGATCCTGAGCCCAGAGGAAGGAGCTGCCATTTTATAAGATGGAGATGGTGGGACCTCAGTCCACCCTGATGGACGATGTAAGCCACCACTGTTGTGTTGTCCGTTCTCACCAGGACATGTCTTCCCTTCAGATGTGGAAGGAAAGACCCGCAGGAATGGACAGTACGGCTCGGAGCTCTAGTGTATTGATGTGCCTGCCGCTCCAAGGGTAGCCAACAGCCGCTGGCGACCTGCCCTTGGTCACACCCCCACAACCGATCTGGGAGGCGTCTGTGCTGACCAGCTCCCGGCACATCTCAGCATCTCCACCCCCACCTGAGAGAAAGGAGCAACAGTGCCACCTCAACAATGCCCTGAGGCACTGTGCGGTCACCCGTAGCTGGCGGTGATGGTGGCGCTTCGGTTATTATGAGAGTTGAACCACCATTAGAAGACGCCGGAGATGGAGCAGGCCCAGGAATCAACAGAGACCGCCGTCAGCAAGCCCAACAGGCATTGGCAGGTCAAAGGCCCGGATACCACTGCGCCCCTGCGAAAGTGAAGTCGAGGCAAGATAAGATCGCCTGAACCCTTCTGGTGGGCAGGCGTGCTCTCATGAGGACTGAGTCAGTTCCATGCCACTGAAGGCCACCCTCTGGGTGGCGTCAGAGCGACTCTTCTTATCGTTTACAGTAATGCTCAGCCTGCCGATCAGGACGTGTCTCTGTCTGACAGGACCTGGGTCCTGGTAGGGG